>NW_027176386.1:90000-103477 GCF_023349555.1 Cebidichthys violaceus
CTTTGAACAGGACATAAAGGTCTTCATGAGAGAGCCGTTATGCTGTTTATTGGTCATTGAAATGCTCCGGTTCCGATGTTCCGATGTTCCGATGTTCCCGTTCTCCACTCCCGTAGTACGAGGTACTTTAAAGAGGAACGTGAGCGATGGCATTCAGCTGTGAGCCTCCAAGATCCTTCATGTTGACTCACACCACTCACCTCACACGACCCCGGAGGGAGCACATCCAGACCTGCCTGCACTCCTGACACACACACACACACACTCACACACACACACACACACACACACACACACACACACACACACACACACACACACACACACACACACAGCCCTCCTCTGTGTCCTGCTCGCAGCATGGCTTTTTTTTTTAAAGCAGTGTGACGGATTGGTCAGCAGTTGCTGTTTGCACGTGTGACGGCGTCTGAAATCAAGGTCTGGCAGATTTTTTGGGATTCCCCCCCCCCCCCCCCCCCCCCCCCCCCCCACCCCCCTCCCCCTCCCCCTCCCCCTCCCTCCCAGCAGCCTCGGCGTTGTCCAGACTTGTAACGCGTCCGGTTGCCAACTGCAATCACAAGGCCTGTCTCTGCACCGCGAGGCTCACTTCACTGTTACAGACACAGCTCAGAGGAGGCGCCGTGCATGCTGGGAATTCAGAGGTGTTGGCCCCTGCTGTGTGTGTGTGTGTGTGTGTGTGTGTGTGTGTCTCAAGAAACAGTTGCTTTGTGCGCGTTAGCACCGGGGCCGTCGCACCGCGCCCTCTCTCACGTCCTGACTTGACATTTAGGGAAGTTAATTTTAGCAGCGGCACAGAAAACAACAAGGAAGCAAAGCTGCTCTGCAAATACCGTTCTGTTAAACAAATAGAGGCCCTTCAGCGCTCCCTTCTCCACCTTCCATGACTCCCCCACGGCTGACAAATCCTCCTCCACCCTCCCCGTGACCCGGGTGAGAATAAAACGACGTGTCCTTTAAAAGACACGCTCCCTGCAGCAGCATGTGAGGCTCCTGCTCCTCAGTCTTTGGGAGGATCTACAGTGGATGTAACAGGAGAAGCGCTGACCACTCACCTGTTTGGAGCCAAATAAACTTCCTGAGTGTTTCCAAACTGGGCTCCGTCAACCACGGCAACCACGGCAACCACGGCAACCACGGCACGCCGAGACGTGGAGCTGCAGAACGCCAACAGTCTGAAAACACCAACTGATGCTGCGGTCGACTGCTCGCATGCACACACACACACACACACACACACACACACACACACACACACAGACGCGCACACACACACACACACACACACACACACACACACACACACACACACACACACACACGACGCGCACACACACACACACACACACACACACACACACACACACACACACACACACACACACACAGACGCGCGCACACACCACACACACACACACACACACACACACACACACACGCTTTGTGAAATACTTTGATAGCCGAGACGAAGATCTTAATCACGGCTGCTTGTGCAATTCAAGTGCCGCCCATGATGGCGCCGCAGACTCTGCTTCCTGCCACAGAAGCATCATCCTAACCAGCCGTGCATCTCTACTCTGTACTCTGCAGCTCTTGTAGCGCTGACCATTATTAAGGTACAAATATTCCCTTTAACGGACCGAAGGGCAACATGACAACTCTTCAGTCTGAGCTCCACGGATAGCTCACCACCAAAGCTCTACACTCAGCTCATGCTTCCAACACTAAAGACCATTCGGCCGCTCCGGCTAACCGGCGGCAGCGTCTCGAGCGCCCTTCTCTCTCTCTCTCTCTCTCTCTGCCGACCCCCCCCCCCCCTTCCTCCCGTCCTCCCTTCAGTCTTCACCTGCAAAGGTCAGGACTGTGGAGGAAACACAGAGAGAGAGAGAGAGAAATGAAAATGTCAGCCACCCGTGAGCTGCTCGTCAGCAGGCCGTGTGTTTGAGCGAGGAGCTAGCATGTCCGACCCCTCAGAGCCGGGTAAATAACCCGGGGCTGTTTGCTGCCTCTCCTGCTGATCTGCACACACAAATACCCCCCCCCCCCCCCACACACACACACACACACACACACATTTGTCAACCTCCCCCTCGCTGACACCTCATTGTCATTTTTTTTTCCTGCAGCCTGTTTTCTCTCCGTCTCCATCTTCTTTTAAAAAGGAAGATGGAGACGAGCGTCGCTGACGTTTTGAAGCTCCCTCCGCTGTCAGCGCCGCTTCCCGTTGTTTCAAAAGAGAAATCACCGGAGGCGACGACGCGCCGTGAGCACAGCAGGTATGCGCCGCGAGCCGGAGGCCATGATTAGCGCCGCAGCACACCGACTTGTATTAACGCGGCGACGACGACTTAACGAGGGAAGGAAACTAGATTGGTAGAAGTTCAGTCATTGAAGTTGACAGGATGGCTACAGAGTCGTGTTTCAGTTCCACTCTAATCCTACCGGACCTCTGAAGAGACTGGACCGGTCTTCATCCCAACTCTGCTGTGAATGCAGCAGAGTTGGTTGCCAAGTGTCAGTGAATGCAGAGCCGCTGGGACGTTACAGTAAGGGTCCTGCTCAGTTGTCGGTTTGTCATAATGCATCTGCTCTGCTGCTCCGGTTCCTGTTTCTCCGTTTCTGGTTTTCATCGCAGTCGCGTGGGTTAAGTTCAGCGACCTGCACTCCTTCGGTGCATGAAGTGACTCGCTCAGCTTATTGGGACGTGTCCAGGTGTGTGTGTGTGTGTGTGTGTGTGTGTGTGTGTGTGTGTGTGTGTGTGTGTGTGTGTGTGTGTGTGCGCGCACCGTTGGGTTTCCACTTTGCATGTGCCGCATGTGTAAAAGAGTCACCGCAGGCAAATGTTGCTGAGAGAGTCAGAGCAGCGTGAAAGTGCTCCATTGTCTCCAGACAGACAGACAGACAGACAGACAGACAGACAGACAGGACGCCATAAACACGATCACACCCAGATATCAAGATTATACCCAAATATCCTGCAGGATGCAAAACAGAGAGAGTGTCTGTGGAGCGGGTCAGAACACAGCGACTTTGACAGATCAAAGATCATTTTGATAATTATAATCTACTTGATCACTCAATCTATCGCCAACAAAAACACAAATGCAAGCCCAACTTTGGAGCAGGACACTGCTTCATACTGGCTCTAGTTACTCAACGCAAATGAACTTTTTCGATAGATTTCAACACGACACACTTACGCTCGTCTTTAGACACGTTCGCGGTTAGCGTCCGCATTAGTCCGGAGTTTTAGAGACGTTTGAAAGTGAAGTTAAATTCTGTGTTTTATAATTCTGCTGTCTATGTGAGGAGGAAGCAGCGAGCGGCGTTATCAGACGTCTGAAGTCACGGTTTGAGGCTTTGAGGAGGACGATGGACACCAAACGGAGGACTTTTCTCTTCTCATTAAAGCTTATCTTGTTCTGCTCAACTACTGTGACGTTCACGTAGAAACTGTAAAGGAGCAAAAGCATGAAGAGACTTCAGCCTCCAGCAGAGACACGAGAGACAACAGACAACAAGGACACAGAGGAACCGGTGAGTTGACCCGATGTGAGATGAACAATTAGCCAGTGAGCCGCTCCTCCCGTCTCTCTGGAGGCACATGTGAGAGGAAGGAGACTCCTTTAATCTCGTGGACAACGTGTTAGCTATTGTCTCCTGCTGTTGGACGTCACGGGACGACAGATCGACAGCGGACAATAAAAGAAACACACAAAGACAAACAAGCTACGGGACACGTCGTCGTGTGCAGAGCGTCCAATTGAGTTCCTGGAAATTCATCAACATCTGTCTGCTCCTCCTCTCGACTCATTCAACCAGCCACACACACACACACACACACACACACACACTCTTACACAATGACACAATGGTTAGTGGTGTGAAGCCTTCCTCTTGTAGCGCCTGTTTTGCATACAGATGTGCAGCTGGGACCGAAGGATCAGAGCTTCTTTAATGAACCGAGTCGAGTCCCGGGGGGGGGGGGGGACCGCTTTCACGACGGACCGGCGCCGCGGCGTTCTTTGAGAAGCGCTCGTCCGAACCGGTCCAGCGCTCGACGCGGCGCTCCACAGCGCTGGAGTCCATCTTCTGAAAGAAAGTCCAACGAGCAGAAGAGACTCGCAGAGACGTCTTAAAGGGGAACGTCGGCGTTTCTTGGGCTCCAGTTGCTCCTGGGGGACAATCGAGGCGACGCATCACCGTCAGCGTACCTCAGAGTTCACTGCTACCGACTGACTGTTGAGCTGATCAAGACGGCGAGGAGTTCAGAAGGTTATCAGAAAAGGAGGAAGTATAAATGTTTTTGCGTACTTTAGCTACAGAACCCAGACCACAATCTTTTCACAAACCAAACTAAATATTTCACCATCTTGTCTTAAACCTAACGAAGTAGTTTAGTTGTCTAACGAGGAGTGACTTTGTGTTGGACATCGTACAAAGAGACGTCGCCTTGAGACACGAGAACAAAGAGACGGTAAAGGTAAAGGTATTAAAACAACAAAGGCAACGTAAACGTATCTTCTTCTCTGCCGTTTCAGAGGTTCACACATTTAAAAGCTGCTGCCTCTGAAACGATGGCGTATTTCAAAGGGTTTTCATGATGTCGATGTTCGCTGCTTCAAAGGACAGAAGGGTGCTTTTAACATTTCACATGAAAACAGTAAACTTAAAGATGGAGGAGAGGAAACTTCATCTAAAGATGAAAGTTGACCTTTTGAGAAAATGGGTTTTCTGTCTGAACACAGCGACGCACAGTTTGAACAGACGTCCATAATTCAAGAAGGAATCTCTCAGACGTTTAGAAATCGATCGTCTCTCCGCCGTCGACACGTTTCACGTCGTGGGCGACGAAGAGAATATTCTGATTAAAAAACGTCAACGTCAATGTTTTGTCCTTCAGGATCTGAGTTTACAGAGAAGAGCCATCCGTCAAACACCAGCCTCTGGCTGCAGACCCATTCTCAGTCACCCTAATGTTAAGATCGGGTTCTTCTTCTTCTTCTTCTTCCCTTTGCAACATCTAAAACCATCTGAGTTGATGAGGAATGAAATACTAGAAACCAATGTGCAATGACCCGATATATAGTTTGCACCCTGAGAAGCCCGTCAACAGATACAACATAAAGGCTTTGAGATGAAATGCATAAATCTAAGACAGACGATTGTGTTTAATATTCAAACCACCTGAGAGGAGGAAGTAGCGCTCTCATTGAGGTTTCTCCTCTCTGACACCAAAAACGCTGCAGCAGGCCTCCACTACTCCACTGCTCATTCAATGTCCTGCTCTTTGCATTGTTAATACATTTTACTTTTTTAAGGGGGGGGGGGGGGGGGCAGAAAGCACTTCATTTCCTGGATTCTGTTTCAATCATCCGACGGTAAAACAACAGCCTCGGCTCCCCGGGCAGCAGAGAAGTAAACACAAACCTCCTCTGACCTTAAAGGCGTCGCGGTGAAGACGAGGAAGAGGAAGACGGTGGATTTCCTTAATGAGGGTAATTACAGCGAGCGGAGGAGGACAACGCAGGAGACAGGAAGCGATCCAGCGTCCTTCTGAACGTCATTGAGCTTTTCCGTCTCTCGCGCTCTGAAGTGAAGGTGGCGAGGTCGCTCCGCCGCCGTCGTGAGCGCTCGGTTCGGGGACACCTTGACGAGCGAGGGCGCATCGTGTCTTCAAAATGTTTTGCCGTGAATTAAGTTTGAGGACAAAAAGTCCTGAACCGAAAACCAGAACAACAGATTCCTCAATTAAGCAGAAGACGGTGACGCAGTCCCTCCGGTTAGACCGTGAGACAATGAGGACACAAACACAGCGGCTGTATGCTCCGCTAGATGAAGCGGATCGTTGAGGAGCACAAACGGCCTCTTGTCCCTTTCTGAATAAATGCTGCATTGTGTCCCCGAAACAGCGAGCATGTCTCAGGACAGTCGGAGGAAAGCTCCACAAGAGCAGATCAGGAACACTTCCTGCTTCACAACAAGTCTTGTTTCTTAAAACATACGTTCATGCAGACTCTCTGGCAGCTCGGTACCTCAGTGAAGCCAGAGCTTCACGTGTTAAAGCTGCATTCTCTCTAGTGTCCACCAGGGGGCGACTCCTCTGGTTGTATAGAAGTCTAGTCTAAAATGACTCTACTTCTCTCTTGATTTATTCCCTCAGTAAACATTGTAAACATGAGTTTATGGTCTCAATCTCTAGTTTACAGTCTTCTTCAATACAGCATGATGTTCATTTAGTACATTATGCTCCATTTAGAGTCAAACAGACCATAAAGAGGGGATGATTTAGGGGGGGGCTACACGTGTGATTGACAGGTCTCTACCAGAGACGTATACGATGTCTCTACGTCACTCCTCCTCAGTCCAGATATGGTCACTTCCTGTCCACTGGTTGCAAAAAGCAAGATGGCGACGGACAAAACGCTGAACTTGAGGATTCAAAACGTCCACAAACCGTCCTTGTGACTACGTCCACTTCTTATATACAGTCTCTAATTTAACCTGAGCAGGGATGTCACCATACCAGAACATGTATTAGTCCACACCAACACCACTGAATACACGACAACAACAAAAACTAAACAATAAATCATTTATTTCTGTTCTGCCGGTTTTTGAGAATATATCGTTAATCTCTGATGATTCGCCTCAAGTTTCCAAAAACTACATTTGAGCTCCTCACGTTATTATTCACCTAACCCAATACTCATCTCTACTGAATGGAGCGTGAACGCATCATAATATAACTCAATGCCACCTCCGCTAACGTTAGCCGTTAGCTCCCTTATTTAGCCAAGCAGGACTGCGCTGCCCACCGGCCGCTAACAGCTAACAGCTAACGTTAACTAGCTCACTGAAAACGCTCAGCTGTTTTCATCATTGCCAATCAGAGCAGTAAACACCTGTGACTGTAACTCCACCTGTGACTGTAACTACACCTGTGACTGCACCGTAGTAGGAGTGTGTATTTGGAATGCAGATATGAATCCTCATCCAAACTCAGTCGGTTTTCTTCTGAAGGTTACTTCTTCTTCTTCTTCTTCTTCTTTTAATTCAGGGTTTTCGTCGACAAAGCGATTCCTTCCACAGGAGGAAGTCACATCTCAGATCCTCTGATTAAGAAGCAAAGACCACCAAACCGGTGAACACGGATCGTGTGTGTGTGTGTGTGTGTGTGTGTGCTTCTACCTGTCCTCAGGCTTTTATCTGCCGCTGCCTGATCGGTATTCCCGTCGCGTTTTTACTGCGCGTCACTTCCACTGATAGTACTGTACAGTAAGAGAGAGGAACCAGATATAGAAGTGTCACAGCATATGTGTGTGTGTGTGTGTGTGTGTGTGTGTGTGTGAGAAGACACATCTAACAGCATGTGAGTTACACAACAGACAGCCAACAGAGAGTGTGTGTGTGTGTGTGTGTTTGTTTTTATCACATCTCTACTTTCTCTTTTGCCATCAGTGCAGCTTTGAGACGCTCAGCATGCCCGTCTCTTCTGCTCACTGTCACCAAACGAGAGCTTCTAGTTTGCACTTGGAACTAAAACGGGAACAAACTGAGCTTTGTGTTCACAATATGGCCGCAGCAGCGACACTCAGCTGGAGATAGGAGGGAGCTGAAAGTGCTTCTCCCTCACGATCTGACCGAGAGCGGGAAACAACGACAACGATCCACACGGCGGACAGCCTCCCAACAGCTTCACCGCACATCCAGAACCCACAGCCGTCACCCCGAGCTGCACGTCTGTGGACACGCCGGGATGGAAGACGGAGAACCCCGCAGGGAACCCGCGCTGCGCTGACACGGGGAGAACGTGCAAAGATCTTCTCATTAATTCAAGCTGTTTTATTCACATCTAGGGAAACGTACACTTTGTGTCACGTGTGTTTTCACCTGTAGAACGCCTCCAAGAGAACAAGACTGCTGTTGATGAAAGTACAGTGCTGCTCATTATGTGTGTGTGTGTGTGTGTGTGTGTGTGTGTGTGTGTGTGTGTGTGTGTGTCTGTGTGCATTGGCTCGCCACTCTGTCTCCAAGATAGTGTTGTTGGAACACAATGAAGCCCATTCAACTCTGCAGCCAGAATAGTGCTGCATCACAGTCTCTCTCTCTCTCTCACACACACACACACACACACACACACACACACACACACACACACACACACACACACACACACACACACACACACACACACACACACACACGGCGGCATCGACGGACCTTTCTCAGGCGTTCGTCGTGATGGATAATAACGCATCATTTCATAAACTAACGACACGCCGTCGATATGAAAACATGTCACGCCGTATTTATTTGTGGCGTTGTTCTGAATGAGAACACGGAGAATAACATGTTTTTGACGGAAGCGTTAGTCACACACGATGTGTTCAAGGACCGTCGGACAGATAAGAACCCAGACGACGGTCACGCTTGTTTTGTTTTACAGCTTCTGGCTGCGATGAACCGCGTCGTTAAAGTCGAGCATGAGAGAGTTTAAAGAGGCTGCAAACCCCCCCCCAAACCAGTCAACATGTCCATTTGAGCGCTGAGCCGTCAGCTGAGGAGGCTCAACGCTCTGCATTCAGGAGATTTACTGCAACAGGAAACAAGAAGAGCTCCTGCTCCACAGCATTCTGCTTCCTGCACGCTGAGCTGATCTTAACGGAAAGAAAAAACCTCTCCGATAGATTTGAGTTCATTTCTGCCTGACTGAGGTTTATGCTGCATTCAGGTGCAGTCACACTGTGGGAGAGTAAAGGACTTTGGTCGCCAAATTATGAGGGTTCATCCTCTGATCCCCAGAGGATGAACCCTCATGACTGTGAACCATCGACTTGTCAGAATCGTTCCCGGTTCTTCCGTTCCTACGTTTTGTCTTCATTAGCAGCTGTTGGCATGGTAACACGCTACACAAACAAAGGTAAAGCTTCATGTGATGGTTCTGTAATCATAGTTTCAAAGACTTTAGTGTAACTAAAGGGAAACTAGAGACTAGTTCATCACAAACAAAGAAAAGTGTGTGTGTGTGTGTGTGTGTGTGTGTGTGTGTGTGTGTGTGTGTGTGTGTGTGTGTGTGTGTACCTGAAACAAGATCTGTCACATGACCTTTCGTTACAATCCATCCCTCCTGCTAGGTAATAACATGCACGGCTCAGTCACACCTATACAGCTCTCCATTATCTCCTCCCCCTCCCCCCCTCCCCCCCCTCCTCCCCTCCCCCTCCTCCTCCCCCGACGGGAGTGTCCTCTTACCCGGCCGTCACAGAACAATGAAGACACTCAGCGATCAGCGTTGGGCTGCGAGCGAGAGGAAGGAGTGGCGCTCTCCTCTGGGCCTCGTGAGACTCAAAGACTCTCAGGCTGGTAATCAACTACAGAATCAGGTCCAAAGGTGTCTGAATAAAAAAAATGAAATGTTGTGCAATCTGTTCCAGCGAGCATGAGCGTCTAGTTCAGGGTTAATCTCAGTCAAGAATTATTCTCATGCCAAAGAAAAGAGATCGCACTGAAGCGGCGGTAGATATCCCACATGTTCAGGAAGAGGTGAGCACGGACGCTGTCGGGGGGGTTCCTGTGACGTGAACACGTTTTGGGGGTTTTGGGGGGTTTTGGGGTTTTGGGTGTTTTGGGGTTCAGAGGCTCATGGGTCTTGAGACTATCTGTCTGTCTGGACTGTAAACTTTCAGCATCGTCACTGACCTCTGAACGACGGGTGCTGCGTTTTGGATCAACATTAAAATGAATAAATGATTTCGGTGCCCGTGTGTGTGTGTGTGTGTGTGTGTGTGTGTGTGTGTGTGTGCGTGCGTGTGTGTTCTTAACCAGAACGTGGTTAAAGTCTTCCAGTGAGAAGACCATGAAATGTGACTGAAAGCTCTGGAATAAAAAAATAAATGAATAAAGATATATGTAGGTGGATTTATTATTTCTAAAACAAAATAATTACCCAAAATTGATAATATTTACAAACAACCAGCTACACTAATCAGAATGTGTGTCTCACTCACACACACACACACACACACACACACACACACACACACACACACACACACACACACTAATGATATTCAACTATGCTGGTAACAAGATGATGCCATGAGGAGACAGCGAGGTGTGATATGATGAATATTCCCACACATCATCATCCTCATTAAAATGCATCATTCATTCACTCCCTTTCTCTCTCTCTCTCACACACACACACACACACACACACACACACACACACACACACACACACACACACACACACACACACACACACACACACACTCTCTCTCTCAGTACGTTAATCATCCCGATATGAAGCAGTTATTCACGTTAAACACAAAATAATCTGAATCAGCTCGATCCTGAACACTTCCCCTTTCCCAGCATGCCGTGCAGCAGAGGCGCTAACGTGCTAACAGAGCTACCGGCCTCTCTCCGAAACACCCACAGCTGTTTTGAGTTTGACACCGGCTCACCTCGCGCAGAGCGCCGTCGCCTCTGAGCAAATGTTTTAATCTGCGTGGAGTAACCGGAGACGGCCAGCAGGAGGCCACTCCCAGCGACAGCTGCAGAAGTTGATTACGCCGAGTGTAACGATCAACGGACGCAGAGGTTAATCCCAACGACACGCATTCTGAATGGAACACGGGAAAGAAGTGTCACAAATCTCCAAATCCTTGATTTGATGGAATCCTTTTGCCAGCACTGATGCGGACGCCATCGCTAAGACTCGCTGTTGAGCCCTGATGGCCGTCGTTTAAAAGACGTGGTGTTCAACGCATCTCGTACGATATCTTACGAAAACGTCGCTCTTCATTTTTCGTGCGTTTTCCTGCAAAAGTCCAGCGACACGTGTCAATTTCCGCTCGTTACGCGAATGCGGTATTTTCAAAATAAAGTTCAGGTTTATTAAACAAAACTACGTAGTAAAAGGTCGTTGTTGGGGTTAAAATAACCACGACGGTGCCGTTACTGAAGCACACAAGCTACGTGACGAAAACATCTCCTGAGAGATCTCCGTTTGTTGGCTCCTCCTCCTCCTCCTCCCGCCGTGTGATTCACCGGTATTTATTCGTAAGTATCGCCACCAATGCTGGATGAGACCAGCCCGTTCTTTAAAGTGCATCAACAATAACTTATTCCTCCAGTCAATTTGGAACAAAAAACGACAGAATGTTCCGTTTCCTCACCTGCAGAAAAAGCCACCGGATTCCCTCTAGTTGCTCATGATGCCTTTGAATACGTCGAAGGCAAACTGTTGCCACACCGGGAACAAAGGTCCAGTAGTTCTGTCGGTTCCCCTGAGAAGCACTGGTGCTGTCAGAGTGTGACGGTCATGCAGCGGCTGGCTGGCGTAGAGAGCGGTGCTGCCGAGGACATGTCTTTACCAGGATGCTGGGAGTGCCGGCATACCGTTGTGATTCAATGTGAGGTGAGTATTATAAAAACAGAACCACGCCTATGCTTTGTTTGATCTCAGATAATAAAAGGCCATATTTGACAGGCTGGAACTCATAATCCTGGTGGACTCTGGTCTTAAACGCTCACATGCATACCTGAGTCCAGTCCGGCTTGGGGACGCCGCCTCTGACTTCCTCTGCCATCATTTCCTGTCAGCTTTCTACACGGTCCAGTCAAAATAAACTTCACCAACAATATCAATACAAAGTCCCAGACCAGTCCTGTCTTTGTCCAGACACATTGTGTTCGTCTTGAACCACAGAGCTTCATGCATCCGGCCTGAAGTCTCGACGTGGACATACGGCACCAGAACGCACCAGAACACACCAGAACGCACCAGAACGCACCAGAACGTATCGCCGCCATCGAGGCTTTCCTCCTGGCTGCAGCCTGCTGGCGGCCGGGGAAGAGTTTGAGGATACACGGGCGAATAAACGGCGTAATCAAGAGAGAGGAACTCCACCAACATCCAACCAGGAGAACGGAACGGATTGGACCACACACACACACACACACACACACACACACACACACACACACACACACACACACACACACACACACACACACACACACATTCACAGAATTAAGATCCAGCTGCTGGCTTTCTCTGGAGGGACCAGGGTGTAGTCAGATGCCTAAACGAGGGGCTTTTCTGGGCAAACTGAGGTGAAGCCGAGCTTTTCCTGTTTCTGCAGCCTCCTGAGGCAGTGTGTGTGTGTGTGTGTGTGTGTGTGTGTGTGTGTGTGTGTACCCACGTACAGCTATCTTTGTGAGGACCACAAACATTTTTGGAAAGTGAGGACATTTTGGCCGGTCCTCACTTTGGCACAGCCAAAGGCCTGTTTGAGGGTTCAGACTTGCTTTTAAGGTTCAGGTTAGACGGTAGGGAATGCATTATGTGTCCTCACAAAGATAGAAGTACAAGGTTGTGTGTGTGTGTGTGTGTGTGTGTGTGTGTGTGTGTGTGTGTGTGTGTGTGTGTGTGTTCAGTAAGCACTGGGCCACTTTCCCAGATGAGATTCTCTGCTGCTGGATAATCCTGATGAAAATGTCTCTCCTCTTCCTCTCGTTCTCTCCGTCTGGAGACAAACAGTTGGCCGTCCTCCCTCCTCTTCCTCTCCCACCGTCGTTCCCGTCTCACCTCCCTCGCACTACCGGCGACAGACTCCTTCATGACGTCGGTATCGGAGAAGACCAGTACCGCGATGACCGTGCGTCATTATCGTATTAATAAGACGTTTTGCTGTTCAAAGTGAATCACAAGCTCGCCCCCAACCTTCTTCTTCTGTGGTGTTTGACTTGGTCTCCATTGATCTCCCGGATTCCTTCTTCTTCTCCTTTCCCTGCTCACTCTTGATTCCTCTAGCTAGCACATGCTCGAGTGCATGTTGTGAAAGACCGTAACACACATGCCGCCGCTTCTCTAACGCCGTCTGCATTTTATTTCAGCGCTCGGGGGAACGGGGCTATTTTGAGCCACTTTCTCAGAGTCACTTCAGGATACGCTGCAGGCTCACAGGAGGCAATGAAACACCAGTGTTTCTGAGTGTGTGTTGCATGGAGATGACCTCCAAGCCAACAACGGCTGCAAACTGGTACTACACACCTGTGGTCGAACGGCTAACGTTCACTAGCTGAACGTTAGCCGTTAGCTGTTAGCAGCCGGTGGGCAGCAGAGTCCTGCTTGGCTAAATAACGGAGCTAACAGCTAACGGCTAACAGCTAACGGAGGTCGCATTGCGTTACTTTGTGATGCGTTCAGGCTCTGTTCAGTCAAAATGAGTAAATCCAGTAGTTTGAAGGAGATGTTTTCACAGCAATATATATCAGATATTAAAGATGAATTATGAGCTGTTTGAGTAAAGTCACTGAACTACTGTTGAAACATGGTTCTGTGTCACGTAGTCGTCTCAAGTTTACCTGAGATTAATAAATGTATTTTGATCTGCAAATATATACGAAACTGTATTTAACGTAACCCTTGATTTTCTAAAAACCT
>NW_027176387.1:2500-100640 GCF_023349555.1 Cebidichthys violaceus
AACCCTAACCCTAACCCTAACCCTAACCCTAACCCTAACCCTAACCCTAACCCTAACCCTAACCCTAACCCTAACCCTAACCCTAACCCTAACCCTAACCCTAACCCTAACCCTAACCCTAACCCTAACCCTAACCCTAACCCTAACCCTAACCCTAACCCTAACCCTAACCCTAACCCTAACCCTAACCCTAACCCTAACCCTAACCCTAACCCTAACCCTAACCCTAACCCTAACCCTAACCCTAACCCTAACCCTAACCCTAACCCTAACCCTAACCCTAACCCTAACCCTAACCCTAACCCTAACCCTAACCCTAACCCTAACCCTAACCCTAACCCTAACCCTAACCCTAACCCTAACCCTAACCCTAACCCTAACCCTAACCCTAACCCTAACCCTAACCCTAACCCTAACCCTAACCCTAACCCTAACCCTAACCCTAACCCTAACCCTAACCCTAACCCTAACCCTAACCCTAACCCTAACCCTAACCCTAACCCTAACCCTAACCCTAACCCTAACCCTAACCCTAACCCTAACCCTAACCCTAACCCTAACCCTAACCCTAACCCTAACCCTAACCCTAACCCTAACCCTAACCCTAACCCTAACCCTAACCCTAACCCTAACCCTAACCCTAACCCTAACCCTAACCCTAACCCTAACCCTAACCCTAACCCTAACCCTAACCCTAACCCTAACCCTAACCCTAACCCTAACCCTAACCCTAACCCTAACCCTAACCCTAACCCTAACCCTAACCCTAACCCTAACCCTAACCCTAACCCTAACCCTAACCCTAACCCTAACCCTAACCCTAACCCTAACCCTAACCCTAACCCTAACCCTAACCCTAACCCTAACCCTAACCCTAACCCTAACCCTAACCCTAACCCTAACCCTAACCCTAACCCTAACCCTAACCCTAACCCTAACCCTAACCCTAACCCTAACCCTAACCCTAACCCTAACCCTAACCCTAACCCTAACCCTAACCCTAACCCTAACCCTAACCCTAACCCTAACCCTAACCCTAACCCTAACCCTAACCCTAACCCTAACCCTAACCCTAACCCTAACCCTAACCCTAACCCTAACCCTAACCCTAACCCTAACCCTAACCCTAACCCTAACCCTAACCCTAACCCTAACCCTAACCCTAACCCTAACCCTAACCCTAACCCTAACCCTAACCCTAACCCTAACCCTAACCCTAACCCTAACCCTAACCCTAACCCTAACCCTAACCCTAACCCTAACCCTAACCCTAACCCTAACCCTAACCCTAACCCTAACCCTAACCCTAACCCTAACCCTAACCCTAACCCTAACCCTAACCCTAACCCTAACCCTAACCCTAACCCTAACCCTAACCCTAACCCTAACCCTAACCCTAACCCTAACCCTAACCCTAACCCTAACCCTAACCCTAACCCTAACCCTAACCCTAACCCTAACCCTAACCCTAACCCTAACCCTAACCCTAACCCTAACCCTAACCCTAACCCTAACCCTAACCCTAACCCTAACCCTAACCCTAACCCTAACCCTAACCCTAACCCTAACCCTAACCCTAACCCTAACCCTAACCCTAACCCTAACCCTAACCCTAACCCTAACCCTAACCCTAACCCTAACCCTAACCCTAACCCTAACCCTAACCCTAACCCTAACCCTAACCCTAACCCTAACCCTAACCCTAACCCTAACCCTAACCCTAACCCTAACCCTAACCCTAACCCTAACCCTAACCCTAACCCTAACCCTAACCCTAACCCTAACCCTAACCCTAACCCTAACCCTAACCCTAACCCTAACCCTAACCCTAACCCTAACCCTAACCCTAACCCTAACCCTAACCCTAACCCTAACCCTAACCCTAACCCTAACCCTAACCCTAACCCTAACCCTAACCCTAACCCTAACCCTAACCCTAACCCTAACCCTAACCCTAACCCTAACCCTAACCCTAACCCTAACCCTAACCCTAACCCTAACCCTAACCCTAACCCTAACCCTAACCCTAACCCTAACCCTAACCCTAACCCTAACCCTAACCCTAACCCTAACCCTAACCCTAACCCTAACCCTAACCCTAACCCTAACCCTAACCCTAACCCTAACCCTAACCCTAACCCTAACCCTAACCCTAACCCTAACCCTAACCCTAACCCTAACCCTAACCCTAACCCTAACCCTAACCCTAACCCTAACCCTAACCCTAACCCTAACCCTAACCCTAACCCTAACCCTAACCCTAACCCTAACCCTAACCCTAACCCTAACCCTAACCCTAACCCTAACCCTAACCCTAACCCTAACCCTAACCCTAACCCTAACCCTAACCCTAACCCTAACCCTAACCCTAACCCTAACCCTAACCCTAACCCTAACCCTAACCCTAACCCTAACCCTAACCCTAACCCTAACCCTAACCCTAACCCTAACCCTAACCCTAACCCTAACCCTAACCCTAACCCTAACCCTAACCCTAACCCTAACCCTAACCCTAACCCTAACCCTAACCCTAACCCTAACCCTAACCCTAACCCTAACCCTAACCCTAACCCTAACCCTAACCCTAACCCTAACCCTAACCCTAACCCTAACCCTAACCCTAACCCTAACCCTAACCCTAACCCTAACCCTAACCCTAACCCTAACCCTAACCCTAACCCTAACCCTAACCCTAACCCTAACCCTAACCCTAACCCTAACCCTAACCCTAACCCTAACCCTAACCCTAACCCTAACCCTAACCCTAACCCTAACCCTAACCCTAACCCTAACCCTAACCCTAACCCTAACCCTAACCCTAACCCTAACCCTAACCCTAACCCTAACCCTAACCCTAACCCTAACCCTAACCCTAACCCTAACCCTAACCCTAACCCTAACCCTAACCCTAACCCTAACCCTAACCCTAACCCTAACCCTAACCCTAACCCTAACCCTAACCCTAACCCTAACCCTAACCCTAACCCTAACCCTAACCCTAACCCTAACCCTAACCCTAACCCTAACCCTAACCCTAACCCTAACCCTAACCCTAACCCTAACCCTAACCCTAACCCTAACCCTAACCCTAACCCTAACCCTAACCCTAACCCTAACCCTAACCCTAACCCTAACCCTAACCCTAACCCTAACCCTAACCCTAACCCTAACCCTAACCCTAACCCTAACCCTAACCCTAACCCTAACCCTAACCCTAACCCTAACCCTAACCCTAACCCTAACCCTAACCCTAACCCTAACCCTAACCCTAACCCTAACCCTAACCCTAACCCTAACCCTAACCCTAACCCTAACCCTAACCCTAACCCTAACCCTAACCCTAACCCTAACCCTAACCCTAACCCTAACCCTAACCCTAACCCTAACCCTAACCCTAACCCTAACCCTAACCCTAACCCTAACCCTAACCCTAACCCTAACCCTAACCCTAACCCTAACCCTAACCCTAACCCTAACCCTAACCCTAACCCTAACCCTAACCCTAACCCTAACCCTAACCCTAACCCTAACCCTAACCCTAACCCTAACCCTAACCCTAACCCTAACCCTAACCCTAACCCTAACCCTAACCCTAACCCTAACCCTAACCCTAACCCTAACCCTAACCCTAACCCTAACCCTAACCCTAACCCTAACCCTAACCCTAACCCTAACCCTAACCCTAACCCTAACCCTAACCCTAACCCTAACCCTAACCCTAACCCTAACCCTAACCCTAACCCTAACCCTAACCCTAACCCTAACCCTAACCCTAACCCTAACCCTAACCCTAACCCTAACCCTAACCCTAACCCTAACCCTAACCCTAACCCTAACCCTAACCCTAACCCTAACCCTAACCCTAACCCTAACCCTAACCCTAACCCTAACCCTAACCCTAACCCTAACCCTAACCCTAACCCTAACCCTAACCCTAACCCTAACCCTAACCCTAACCCTAACCCTAACCCTAACCCTAACCCTAACCCTAACCCTAACCCTAACCCTAACCCTAACCCTAACCCTAACCCTAACCCTAACCCTAACCCTAACCCTAACCCTAACCCTAACCCTAACCCTAACCCTAACCCTAACCCTAACCCTAACCCTAACCCTAACCCTAACCCTAACCCTAACCCTAACCCTAACCCTAACCCTAACCCTAACCCTAACCCTAACCCTAACCCTAACCCTAACCCTAACCCTAACCCTAACCCTAACCCTAACCCTAACCCTAACCCTAACCCTAACCCTAACCCTAACCCTAACCCTAACCCTAACCCTAACCCTAACCCTAACCCTAACCCTAACCCTAACCCTAACCCTAACCCTAACCCTAACCCTAACCCTAACCCTAACCCTAACCCTAACCCTAACCCTAACCCTAACCCTAACCCTAACCCTAACCCTAACCCTAACCCTAACCCTAACCCTAACCCTAACCCTAACCCTAACCCTAACCCTAACCCTAACCCTAACCCTAACCCTAACCCTAACCCTAACCCTAACCCTAACCCTAACCCTAACCCTAACCCTAACCCTAACCCTAACCCTAACCCTAACCCTAACCCTAACCCTAACCCTAACCCTAACCCTAACCCTAACCCTAACCCTAACCCTAACCCTAACCCTAACCCTAACCCTAACCCTAACCCTAACCCTAACCCTAACCCTAACCCTAACCCTAACCCTAACCCTAACCCTAACCCTAACCCTAACCCTAACCCTAACCCTAACCCTAACCCTAACCCTAACCCTAACCCTAACCCTAACCCTAACCCTAACCCTAACCCTAACCCTAACCCTAACCCTAACCCTAACCCTAACCCTAACCCTAACCCTAACCCTAACCCTAACCCTAACCCTAACCCTAACCCTAACCCTAACCCTAACCCTAACCCTAACCCTAACCCTAACCCTAACCCTAACCCTAACCCTAACCCTAACCCTAACCCTAACCCTAACCCTAACCCTAACCCTAACCCTAACCCTAACCCTAACCCTAACCCTAACCCTAACCCTAACCCTAACCCTAACCCTAACCCTAACCCTAACCCTAACCCTAACCCTAACCCTAACCCTAACCCTAACCCTAACCCTAACCCTAACCCTAACCCTAACCCTAACCCTAACCCTAACCCTAACCCTAACCCTAACCCTAACCCTAACCCTAACCCTAACCCTAACCCTAACCCTAACCCTAACCCTAACCCTAACCCTAACCCTAACCCTAACCCTAACCCTAACCCTAACCCTAACCCTAACCCTAACCCTAACCCTAACCCTAACCCTAACCCTAACCCTAACCCTAACCCTAACCCTAACCCTAACCCTAACCCTAACCCTAACCCTAACCCTAACCCTAACCCTAACCCTAACCCTAACCCTAACCCTAACCCTAACCCTAACCCTAACCCTAACCCTAACCCTAACCCTAACCCTAACCCTAACCCTAACCCTAACCCTAACCCTAACCCTAACCCTAACCCTAACCCTAACCCTAACCCTAACCCTAACCCTAACCCTAACCCTAACCCTAACCCTAACCCTAACCCTAACCCTAACCCTAACCCTAACCCTAACCCTAACCCTAACCCTAACCCTAACCCTAACCCTAACCCTAACCCTAACCCTAACCCTAACCCTAACCCTAACCCTAACCCTAACCCTAACCCTAACCCTAACCCTAACCCTAACCCTAACCCTAACCCTAACCCTAACCCTAACCCTAACCCTAACCCTAACCCTAACCCTAACCCTAACCCTAACCCTAACCCTAACCCTAACCCTAACCCTAACCCTAACCCTAACCCTAACCCTAACCCTAACCCTAACCCTAACCCTAACCCTAACCCTAACCCTAACCCTAACCCTAACCCTAACCCTAACCCTAACCCTAACCCTAACCCTAACCCTAACCCTAACCCTAACCCTAACCCTAACCCTAACCCTAACCCTAACCCTAACCCTAACCCTAACCCTAACCCTAACCCTAACCCTAACCCTAACCCTAACCCTAACCCTAACCCTAACCCTAACCCTAACCCTAACCCTAACCCTAACCCTAACCCTAACCCTAACCCTAACCCTAACCCTAACCCTAACCCTAACCCTAACCCTAACCCTAACCCTAACCCTAACCCTAACCCTAACCCTAACCCTAACCCTAACCCTAACCCTAACCCTAACCCTAACCCTAACCCTAACCCTAACCCTAACCCTAACCCTAACCCTAACCCTAACCCTAACCCTAACCCTAACCCTAACCCTAACCCTAACCCTAACCCTAACCCTAACCCTAACCCTAACCCTAACCCTAACCCTAACCCTAACCCCTAACCCTAACCCTAACCCTAACCCTAACCCTAACCCTAACCCTAACCCTAACCCTAACCCTAACCCTAACCCTAACCCTAACCCTAACCCTAACCCTAACCCTAACCCTAACCCTAACCCTAACCCTAACCCTAACCCTAACCCTAACCCTAACCCTAACCCTAACCCATCTCAAGGAAATCGAAGAGGAATTCGGAGCGGCGCGATTCGTCCGGAGGCCGCCGGGCGTACCTCGCGTTCCAACCCGGCTCGCCGCAACGCGTATGGTGCAGGAGATGCGCGACGCCATCGCGACGCTGGGATGCACCTGGTGGGGAACCTTGGCCGGTCACAGGTGGGCGCCCGAGCACGAAGCGGTGTTGGCGGATCTGGAAAGAATGAAGACGGAAACGTGCAAGAAGCCCGCGGCGGCGGTGTGTTACATGCACAACGACGACGTGCGGGGCTACCTTTTCCAGATCGTCACCTCGGACGACGATGCGTACATGGTGACCTTTGACGGTTCAAGGTTTTGCTTTGGTATACGGAGAGCCGTGCACTTCGCAAACCTCGGAGATCTGCTGGACCACGCGAGGACCAAAGTGACCCTCGTGGACAGACCCCCAGCCTAAAACCCGAGTGAGCGGGAGCCCGCCGGTGAAAACGGAGGAACCCTCGGCGTTCCGCGGCAGAGGGGACAAAAGATAAAGGATGGCAATCCGGTGTAATCTCAACGTCTCTGTCTTACGTGTGTGTGTGTGTGTGTGTGTGTGTGTGTGCGTGTGTCTGTTATATCCTCATCGAAATCAATAAAAGTACAGTGCCCGAAAGCACGAACGCGAAGTGTCCCACTGTGTTTACTGTGTTTTACACGTGTGTCTGTTATACGTATCCTCATCGACATCAATGAAATGTACAGTGCCCGAAATTAGGGTTGAATGTCCAACCAACGGCTCATTAGTTCATCAGAGGGGCGCACGTCTATGACCAGATATTAACTCGCTGTCCAGTAAGTTTGCCTATATAGATAATGAACTTACTGTTGTGGAGAGAGGAGGTCCCGGAAGGAGGGTTTCGCTTCTCACAGAAGCATCATCGGTTGGAAAAAACGCGCTCCGCGGTCGGACTAATTTGCATCGCGTATTCGAAGAACACTTAACAAACACTCAATGCGCTGACGATATACGTCTGTGTGAGGGCCATGTACATGCTCCCCTGAGTTCCCACCAGGTCCTCTAGACCTGAGCGGGCCCACAGCATCAGCACATCGGGGTCCTTCATATTGGCCAGGGAGGACGTGCTGTTCTTTTGTATCGTGGGCCGCCGCTTCTCCCGAACGGACAGACTTTTCAGCCGCGCGATGAATGAGAGGCGGATGCCGTTGAGCATTTCCAACGCCGTGTCTCGAACGAATCCGCCGTCACACAGACGAGGTTCGGGGTTCGTCAGGTCCTTGGGAAACAGGAGAAACAGGTGAGGTCCAGGAAGTAGCCGTCGTCGACTTTGGCGATGGTCACGCCGACCATGGCTCGGAGGCACTTCATGGCCAGCGAGCTGAGACCGGTCAGAGGCACGTGCTTCTTTAGATTCGGGAATTGCGGGTGTAGGTGTCTCACTTGAAACTCCGGCACGTTCAGGTAGTTCACCCTAGACCATGCCGTCGAAGTCGTAGCTGAAGACCAGCGACTCGTCCGGGTCTGCGATCGCGGCCGTGTGCGCCGGTACGTGGACGTCATCGTCGTGGAGGAAATCCTCGACGTTCCGGTGACGGTCGAAGAGCTCGCTGAGAATCTGTGCGTTCTCCTAAGCTACCTGCGCAAGCGATGCCATTCTCCCCGATCGCGACGGCTCCCTCGAGAGCGGAACACAGTCTTCTCCAAGTGGGAGAACAGGCTTGGGTTTTGGTAGCTCGACTGCTCGTCCTGCGGGCCCGAGGGGTTTCCTATTCGATGAGACGGCTCGCGTGGCCCTAGCTCGTCCGGCAGGGCGGCCGCGGGCCCGTAACCCACTTCGAAATGGGTCCAGACGCGGAGATCGGCGCTTCCCGAGGTCCTGCGGGCTCGGGACCGGCGCCGTCGGAACAGGCCAGAGGGGTTTCCTATTCATCGAGACAGCTCGCGCGGCCCTAGTTCGTCCAGCAGGGTGGCAGCGGGCCCGTAATCCACTTCAAGGTGGTTTTCATCCCTAATCCTAACCCTAACCGCTACTAGCCTACACCTGCCCCGGACCCGCTATGTCCATAGCACGTGGTCTCTGGGGGGGATCCCCTCGTTATCAACCCCTGTTCAAGACAGCATATGGACCACACACTACCAAACATAACTAGGAATTCCAGAGCTATTTATAGCACTCAAACTGTCAACCCTTCTCACTCACGGTGCCATTTCAAAAATAAATAAATCCTAAGACCATTTCCATGTCTGATAACGTCATTGGACTCATCCTCACATCACAGATACTGTTTTCATATTTTAAATTGCTTTAATTTTCAAGTTATTGGCTTTAATATGGCTGAAGCTGCCTCTTGGAATTGTGGGTAATTACCAATACTGCTGTTTAAGTATGGATGTATTAACAATTCTCATGACATATTCATAAAACAGTAACTTTTAACAGTTGTGTGCTGATTGATGAGACTAGCCACAAACGTAATCCCACTTCTGTTAGCCACAGCTTCCATCGTAGTACAGTGTTTGTGTTTTACAGGAAACATGAGCCATCACATAGCTTAGTTGTTTTGCCATGTTTTGAACGTCACATTGAATCAAGCAGTTATCAATTCTTTTTCCAAATGTCAGTTGGAAACTAGATGCAGTACCGTTTTTCAGCCACAACAAAATGCCGTTGGGATGGTGACGCTGTTTTATAATTTTGTTATGGTTAATGTTAATTAATATGTTAAAATGCTTTATTACAGGGAGCACTCACGAAAATCCCACATAAATATATTCAGTATATATATATATATATATATATATATATATATATATATATACATATATAAAGTGTTTCGCCTCTCCAGCTCTCTCTGACTTTAACTGTATTCATAATAAAAGTTATTGAGGGAAATATCAGATCATGAAAAGTCAAATCTTTCTAACAAAAGAAGAAATTTGTTTGTGGTCCTTTTGTTGTTCAGTCTACAATGAACACATATTTAAACCAGATACTGAATCAGAAAACATATCAAATATAAACTAGAGTTTAATCTGATCCGTCTTCGCTGTTTACATGTTGAAAGAAATCTGATCAGTCCGATCGGCTGCATCGTACAATCACATAACTGATGAACAATGAGGGGGCGTGTCCGCGGTTAAAACACTTCCTGGAAGGCTGTTCTCGTGCGTCCTCGTTCATGGCTCCTCCGAGATCCCGCCTCTCTCCTCAATCCTCGCTCCTCCGAACTAAATAACAGCTTTGGGCCGGCTGTCAATATGGCGGCGCAGAACAACTTCCGGTTCAAAAGGATCGAGGAGCGAGGAAATGACAATTAAGAGATTTGGGATGTACCCAGAGAGTCACAGCTCTATTGAGCCGTGTATTCCTATAGACCTCAGTAGTAATGATTCCATGAACTTCTTCAATGATAAGATTCTAACTATTAGAGACAACATCCATAATCTCCTCCCCTTAAACAATACCGATCTATCCTCAAATATAGGTACCTTAGACAGCTGTAAAAACGTATTTGTATTTAGACTGCTTTTCTACCATCGTCCTTCACCAATTGACTTCAACAATTGATATGTCAAAGCCATCTACCAGTCTCTTAGATCCCATGCCGACAAGGCTGCTTTAAGAAGTGTTACCTTTAATTAGTACCTCTTTATTAGATATGATCAATTTGTCTTTACTAACAGGCCATTTACCAAAGTCTTTCAAAGTAGCTGTAATTAAACCTCTTCTTAAAAAGCCCACTCTTGATCCAGAGGCGTTCAATAACTATAGACCTATCGCTAACCTTTCCTTCCTCTCTAAGATCCTTGAGAAAGCAATCACAAATCAGTTGTGTGACTTTCACATAATCATTTATTTGAGGATTTTCAGTCAGGATTTAGAGTTGATGCATTTTAGAGTGCATCATAGCACAGAGAAAGCACTAGTGAAAATGACTAATGACCTTCTATTTGCATTAGACAAAGGACTTGTCTCTTTACTTGTCTTGTTAGACCTCAGTCCTACATTTGACACCATTGAGAGACTACAGCATTTGATTGGCATTAAAGGAACAGCACTAAGCTGGTTTGAATATAGTTTGTACAGTGAAGAATCCTCCATGCACACCAAAGTTAGTCACGGAGTTCTACTCTGCTATAGGCCTAGATTGCCTGGGGACTTCCTATCATACACTGAGCTTCTCTCTCTCCATCTGTATTCATGTCCCACTAATGCATATTACTAATTTTGCTTGTTCCCTGCTTTCTGCTTTCTCGCCTCGTAGGTTTCCATGGATCGTGGTTATACCTGCATGACCGTGGTCGTACTTCCTGCCGTGGCCCTGCCTGACACCCAGTGTGACTATTATTATTATTATAAGTAATGTTTATTTTACTGCTACAATGAATGCTTTTATTGTCATTATTATTCTACTATATCCACTGCTGCTGTTATTAGTAGTTTTATCTTTTCCATCATTATTCTGCTATACTCTCATTATATGAATAATTTATATCACATGCATTGACTGTGTTGGAATTCTATTATGTTGTTGTTGGGAACGAAAAGGAGCGCATTTGAGTTATCAGCAAATATGAAAAACTAAATTATTGACATCAATAGAAATATTCATGTCAGTAAGATTATTAAGAAGTATTAATAATAATGGGGCAGAGAACAGGGACCAATAACCAAACAATAAAGTAGTAGAAGAAGAGAGAAAGCAAACAAAACAAAATAAATCCTCCAAAACAGATCCTTACTACCGCAGTGAAATACAGAGATTGTTATTTCATCACAGAAATCCGGCTGGCGAGCTTGGACTCGCCCAACCGCGGTTCTGATCTTTGAACCGATAAAATAACAAACTATCGACCCCACTATGACTGATCTACCTCAAAACACAATTGCAGCAGTATGAAATACACAGTAATTTCTAATTATATTGACCCTGTAAACAATTTAGAACAGGTAACTTTTGCCCACTCAGATGGTACCGATTTCTGGTCTGGCCCATGGACTAATACGCCTCTATCCAGCAAAGTAATTTACCTACAACACCTTTGATCAAAATGATACCTCCAAGTGGCCATGCTATGAAGTGTTCCTAGCAATAACCCTAGCAATAACCCTAGCAATAAGATACTTCACTGGGTTGGTAGAGCACTCTTGTTTATTGCTGTTAGATTTATCAGTCCATCTACTATGATAATATAAGACACTGGATTTTCTTACTACAGTTAAACATAAATCCACTACTGTAGCATACCTATTGGTACAATGTGTTGAAGTGTCACGCTAGAGTTCGACAACTGCGTCATTCAACAATTCCGCCTCCACGCCCCATGAAGGTGGTAGGAGGAGCCGCAGAGCGGACTCATCACGTCAGCAAGGCGGGCCGATAGGCTGAAGAGAGAGGAGAGGAGAAGGACCATAGAGGAAAGGAAAACATTTTTTTAAAGACCGTGCGATATTTTGTTACTTATTTATCAAAGAAAGTTGTTTAAAACAGTAACGTTGATCGAAGAGATGGGGAACCGGGTCGCCCGTGAGGACTACGAATGGGTGTATACGGACCAGCCGCACGCCGACAGGAGAAAAGAGATACTGGGTGAGTTAGTTTATCGTAAGCAAGCTTTGAATAAACATAGTTAGCTTAACTTGGATATAACTGTGTTGACTCGGTTTGGTAGCTATGCTGTTGAATAGCCGTTAGTTAAACGTAGAGTGGGGTGTAAATACCACCACCACACCGGCTGACTCGGTTTGCTAATGTAACTTAGCTAACGGTTCCACATCCGCCCGTGTGTTTGCCAAATGCTAACTAACTTCCCACGGTTAGGTTTTACGTTGGTGAGTAGTTTGCCTTTTAATGACTGATATTCACCACCATGTCTTTTATCAAAGTATACATCGTCATGTAATGTAAAAACTAGTTGCAGCTAGTTAGCTCAACGAAACATAACGTTAGCTATGTAACCTTAAAGTCACAGTAGTCATTTCGCCACTCCCTAAAATGACAAAGCTAACTCAACTTTTGAGCTTCTCACAAAACAGTTGCTGTAACGGTTTAGATACTGCAGAGAGATATGCGCCATAACAACGGGCTAACGCACGTACTTTACACTAGCGTCAATGTATGAACCCCCCATTCTGAGAGATAACACGAGTATTCAGCATTACATATTGAGAGAATGACCAACTCCTACTAAAGCGATGTGAGTATGGAAACAATGCATTTAATTATAAGAAACAAATGGCCCTGTCATGCTTAGCAGATACGTGTGTTATAGTCTCTTCAAAATTCAAAACGCTAACTAAACTATTTAAAATACAGTATGTTCTGTATCTAGGTTACTTATTCTAATGTTTTCTTGAAGTTATATTATTCTGTTTTAAACAGTCAGCGTCTAAATCTCATGTTTTTATGACTGCACCAGTTTATAACATGTATTGTCAAAATGTCCTTAGGGGTGCAATATGGTCAGAATTTTTATTTGACCCTTACATACTGTTAGGGTCAAATTTGACCCGTTTTGACATTTGACAGCAGTAAAAATACCCTAAACGTCATTCTGTTAGCCTGACCCAGTGACCCAAAATACACAAAAATAAAAATGTTTTAATAATTAATTATTAAATTAATAGGTAATTAATAGTCGGTCCGGGTCTGGACCCAGACGTCATTGTATCCGGACCTGGACCGATAGATAATTGAGAATAATTACATTTTGACAGGGCGCTTCTATTTTTTAACCGGCGCAGCTTTTCCAGCCTTTACGACACTCGCTAGGTGGTCTAGGAAACGCACCCACCAATTGCATGTGTTGTAAATCATATCATGTGATGCTACTCAGACAGTTAAATTTGTGTATTCCGATAAGCATCGCGGCTTGAGTGAGATACAAACAACACGGAAGAGACTGGACCAGAGGCTGAACAGTCAGAATAGTTCTAAGTTATTTCACATGTCGTTCTCCAAAAAGAGAGAAGTGGACAGCGAAACCTTTACTGGAGTAAAATGTATAGCCACACTAACGCTGCCACGATGTGTGTCTCACGCTGTACTGAGCCAGAGTCGCTGTCTGTGTCAGAGTGAAACATGTAAAGACAGGCACAGAGACAGAGAGAGGAGGTTTGCAGCGCTGCTTTTTTTCGACGAAATCTCTCTCAGTAACTTCTAAAGTACCGATAGCAGAACCGTTAACTCCGGACCTTATCGATACTCCGGGTATTACTACTGTCTTATTGGTTCCCGTTTAGAACAGGGTATCGGGGGAAATCCCTAGTCTATGTGTTGAGTTGTAGAGATATCTACTGAAATGAGCATGTTAATCAGCTATCCCCATCCTGTCTCGTGATACCACTTGTAGATCTGAGAAAGTCAAGGAGCTGGCACAAGGACATTTATGGCATTTTTGCTTGAACAATAATAATCAAAATTGTTACCAATTAATATACTGTTAATTAACATATTGTTTTCAATCAAACACTTAATGGTTCCCTACTCAAAAATGTGAGAATTTGCTGCTTTTCTGTTCTTTTAAATTACAGTAAATTTAATATCTTTGGGTTTTTACACTGCTTGCAGGACAGGTGAGAACAAAGCAGTGACTCAGACGAATAGAACATAATTATCCGATTGTTTCACCACAGTTATGTTCTAAACCACGAATAAACATCCACACCTCCTCACAAACCTGTGGGAAGGTGCTGGATTTTGAATGAAGGCAGCCTAGATCACACTTGATCTGTGCCTGTCTCTGTTAGGACTGTGAAGTCTGTGAGCCTGGATATATCGAGTGGCATGACAAAGTGGCAGCTTTTGACCTGGGAATGAGATTGGGCTGTACACCCTGCTTATTGGCTGGGTGTGACCCAGACGCCATTGTATCCGGACCCAGGACCTAAAACTGATAGATAATTGAGAATTATTACATTTTGACGGAGCGCTTGTATTTTAACCGGCGCAGCTTTTTCAGCCTTTATGGTACTTGTTCAGCGGCGTAAATCACATCACGTGATGCAGCTCAGCCAATCAAATATGGGTATTCTGACACGTTTCCTGACTCGAGTGAGATGTAGACACACGGGGGAGACGAGGAATGAGAACGAAGAGTAGAAGAATTATTACGTGAGTCAGAGAAGTTGTTTCACATGACGTTCTCCAAAGAGAGAGAAGTGGTCAGAGAGACCAGAGAGACCAGAGACCAGAGTCTTTAACCAACAATGAACAGACTCTTATCATTCATCAATACGCTGTTAATATAAGTGCTGGACAATATATTTTTCCACCAGCGTGGTGCAAATGACATCATTGAAACGATTTACTGTAACAACATCCATGTTAGTTTAAGCCATTTTCTCACTCCTATGTTGCCATTAAAGTGGCTGTATTTAACATTCTGAACAATAATATAGCAGCAAACAACAATTTGCTATGTGGAAATACAGTGGGGTAATGTCTACCGGAGCAGAGTACATCTATGTGTTGCTATTTGAGCGTTTCCTTTCTTTGTTGACGTACGTAGCCGGCTGCGTGTGCCTTTGCATGTTTGTGCATGTGAGTGTACCCCACTGGTGAGTTCACAGTCGCTGCTCTGCACTGCTGACATACGACTGTTACAGCTGAACATGATACAACAAATAGATGACGCATGGTGTAACGTGACGTTACCATAACAGTAGTGGTGCAGAAATAACTTTTAACACGAAGAAACATTTAGAAAATCAATTATATGTGACTAACAGAAACATGGTCTGCATAGAGATGCACATTTCCCCTAACCGATAGCTAACCCTTGTTATCGTTAACTGTTTACCTAAGGATTATAAAGATTAGTGCCTTGCACGCACGGGTGCTGTGGTGACCTTCCTAACGAGCCGCTGCAATGATAACCGAATGCACAGGTCGAATCAAGAATGTATTGCCAGCTGCAGTGTAATGCGCAAAACAGGCATCTGAGTCCACGTGCGTTTCCCAGGGGATTGTTAGACTACGGTGGACGTCAGACTCTCTGGTGGGAGTTTGCCGGGATACTCGCCCAGAACAAAATGTTGTACATTTTAAAGTTGAATGCATCAAGCTGGTGCATTTTGAGAACACAATTAAAAGGCTAGATCTATGAAGAACATTGTGCTCTTGTACTAGCAGTAGTGGAATGCAAGTATTTACCCAAGTACTTTACTTAAGTACAATTTTTAGGTTCATGTAGTATTTCCATTTTATGCAACTTTATACTTCTAGTCCACTCCAACTTAGAGGGAAAATTACACTTTTATCTTAACAAAATGTATTTGACAATATTAGTAACTTTGCCTGATTCAGATTTTTAATACAAAATACAATTCCACTAATAAACTATGATGTATTACTAAGCAGTATATAGCCTAAAATATATAAAGTGGTTCAAATGAGCTCCACCTTTACCAGCAGCAACATTAAAGTGCTGAACACATTGATCCATCAATAATTTTGATCCAGTGGTACAAGCATACCATAAATAGTAGTTGGGCAATGGATCATAAAGCTCACGGTTTGGATCGAAATCACAGATCGGATCAGCACAAAAAATAAAGGGAGCGAATAGAACTTTTAGGGATCCCTTATCACTTTTTTGCCACCGATACTAATTGCAGATCATTGATGATCCATATTGGCTGATACAGATTGTTGTTTGATTATAGCAGCTGGTCTATAAGGCTCCAGGCTTTTTTGCCACCGTCTCAAACATCATTTAATCTGCTCTGAAGTCTGTGTAAACCATCCAAAAATCGAAATGTTATCCTTTTAGTTTGTTGTAGTAATTTATAGTGTTTTTCTATTCATAAAAACACACAATTCAAATAAGGGAATAAAAGATTGTGTCTTTGATTATCTTTATGCCAATGTCCCGATCGCTGAGTATTCACTGAATATTGGTGGATAATGATCGTCACTAAAACTTAATTTCACACTGATGATTAACGGTAAACTGTGTAATTTAGCCGCGGTTCACATGCATGCCAAACCAAGAAGGGGATCTGTACGGATTACGGATCGACAATGGTCCCTTACACCACCAAGAAATCGATTATGTGAAATGGGCCATTCGGCATAACGAGCATACTTTTAATGTTGGTACTTTTAAGTATATTTCGATGCTAATACTTTTGTACTTTCACTTCAGTAACATTATGAATGCAGGGCTTTTTTTTTTTACTTGTACTAGGGTTTATTGACGCTGTGCTCTTGTAAATAATTTAATCCTCACATTGTTAAAATGGTAAAAGATTTTCGAGATGGGTCGGGTGAGTTGCCGACATTGCAGTCAGACAGTCCACCCAAGTTGAACAGTTAACGTCGCTCCCATCAGGAAGGGCACAGCGAGCACTAAGTACATGGGCCCCAAGAAGCGGCGTAGTCCGGGTCCGAGTGCTGTGGAGCTGACGGGGCTGGAGCTGCTAGCCACCTTCAATTCTGCTCTCACAGCTGAACATGACCCACTCACTTACTCAGGCACGGACGCACACCTCCATCATCAGTTCCAGAAAAAAAACATCTGTTTTTACTGGGCAAGTGAGCTGGTAGATTGACTAGCTCGACCTGAAATTTGACTTTCCCTGGGAAATTTGGCAATCCTTATTGTTGAGCCATGATACAACGATTAAACTGAGACACTGACCATTTGACTTGGGGCTCTATGACGAATGATTCTCATCATTGAATTTAAGGGTCAGCCCCATGTACAATGCTCCTTTTATTGTGGCAAACACAAAGGCCTCCTTTGTGTCGAAGTGGCCATGAGTGACAATCATGTGATCTGCCTCAATCCTCTTGGACCAGGACTACTTTTGTATGATTTAGGATGTATAGTATTCTTTACAGCTTTGCATCTATAACGTCGTCTCACTGTTAGCATAACAGACACTGAAGTTATTTTATAAACGCAAAGTACTGCAGTTGTATTGAGAGTGGGACCATGAATGACGATACTCATTGACAGCAGAGCTGTCTCTACTGGGTTGAATGATTAGTCTTTGTACCCAATATATGCAGTTTAATCAGGAGACTCTCAGGCACTGCTAGGATGAGTATCGTTAAGATTTTATTGATACTAGTACTGTTATCGATATTGCTTATCGGTTTGGTTCCTTATCGTAACTCTTATTGGTTCTTTTTGATCAACATCGCTTTATTATTCATATGTGAACAAATAGCAGAAGTGTTTAAATACCTCACTATTTGAGACCATTCCTACAGGGAAGAGTATATTTGGAGTTGAGAGCCTTGGTCGTCTCCCTACAGTGAATAAACTATTATTGTTAAGGTGTGTGTGGGCTGGAGATGTAGTGGGACTAGCAGCTTCAAAATAATGTATAACATTATTATAACACAGCTGCTCCCCCTATTAATAACTATGTATCAAACAACTCAATATACACCCTTAAAATACAGTCGCAGCTAAACAATTATCTTTCATTGGTTAGCCTGTTCCTATGATCAAGCTCTGTATGGCATCGCTAACGTTACCTGCAGTGGACGGCTGCTCGACAAACAGTAGAAAACTATGCATTTCTGCACATTTATGTTCTGCTTGTTGTCCAGATGTTGTGATAAACGTCTGGTGTTACCTCCCTTATTTGTGAGGGTTTTATTGCATTTGTGACAACAAGAGTTTTCAGCATCTACTCGAGTAAAATGTAGCCACACTTTGGATCTTGTTGTGCTTTTGTGTGTCAGAATAAAGCGAGTGACTTGGGTTTTGATAATGGACCGAGATTATGTTCAATATTCAGTATTATGTTTCATTTTATTATTTGGCCTTTTTCATTATTACTCGTGAATAAGTGAGTACAGGTTTGAGAAGAAGACAGTGGACTGAAAAAATAAAAATATCTTTCTTTTGTCGATGAATCTATTGACAAATTCATCAATTATTCTAAGCATTTTTTTCAGTTCCTGATTAATATAAAAATTAATTTCCCCAACATGCATATCAAAACTTGTCTGATTCATGTTGTATTAATTTATTCAATCATCTCCTAATAACAAATGTAATCCGAATCAGAACCGTTTATTGCCAAGTATGTTACACATACAAGGAATTTAAGTGTATACAAGGAGACTTGTTTGTTTTTCATGACTAAATAATTGCTTTTAAAAAACATTTATAATTTTAATAAACAAACTGGAGATATCATTTATTCTCTACTAACTAGTAGCTCTGGTTTAGTGTTCACATCAGCTGCTCTAACTCAACTCAAACCTTAAATATCACATTATTTTACTTAACCAACTTTCTCAAATGTGATGGGGTGTTGGAGCTCGTCAGCTCAAGTCAGTCTGAGAACAGCTGATGGTGTTTTTACTCACTTGATTTGGTGTCATTAGAGAACAGCTGTGATATCAAACAAAAACACAATAACTGAATCAGACACATTGTGACTTTATTTACCCTTTTTTATTTAAAAAGAAAAAGAGAGAAAAGCAAATTACTTTTGTCTTATTCATAAACTGCTCTTCAGTCATTTGTTTCAGTATGTAACACTTCTTATTATCACAAAATATAAAATATGATTTTGAAACATTTAAGTATTATGCAAATACTTCATATTTCTCTGTACAGTTTTTAATGATTTAACAGACTTGATAGCAGTTAATGCAGTTATTAGAATACATGAGACTACATTAGTTAATATCAATCAGTGCAGTTAAACTGGTGTTTTAGTTGAGTATCAGTGATACAAATCAAAGAAATATTTACTGAAAAACAAACAAACAATGTTTACACTATCAAATCATAAACATGTGTTACATTAAATTAAAGAGTCTCTTTGTAGAAAATTCAGCGTTTGTTCTACTGTGTGTGATTGAGAGGAGAGACGATCAGAGGAGCAGAGTTTTTGCCATTATAATTAAGAAATGGATTAAAGAATGGGTAGAGTTTCTCAGTGAAGCAGCAGCCAGTAAAGGAGTAGATAAGAGCTGCAGCATCAACGTCATAGAAGGAGACCAGACCCTCCTCATGATCCACAAACACCCCCACCTTCTCAGGCTGAGACTTCAGAGAGAGACGGACTGAAGGGTCAGCAAGAGCTCTGTACTCGTTCTCATTCCTCAAGCATATCGTCCAGTAACCATTCTGAGGGATCATTGTGGTGAATCTCTTCCTGTTGATCGACTCTCTGGCCACTCCTAAATACCAGCTAGTCTTTCCTTTAACCTGAACCTCGTAGTAAAATCTTCCTGAAGAGAAACTCTGCTTTGCTAAGACAATAACATGAGTATCAAATCTCTCTGGATTCTTTGGGAGATTCTTCCTTACGTCACCAAGTTTAACTAGTTTCCCATCATCAGACAGGATGAGGTTGGGATGTGCTGTATCAGGATCAAGAGTCACATCCACTGCAGACTGCTGGACCCTCTTCAGCTCGGCCTCAAACAGCTTCTTCATCTGTTTACTGAGCGTCTCCTCCAGCTGATTCAAAGCTCTCCTCACAGTCCCCTCATGTGAAGGTGGACTGACTCTGACTCCTGTCCAGTTCTTGGTGGGTGGAGCAGTGTTCAGGGTCCTGAAGCTCTGGAGGTGGAGGTGGTCTTCAGAGCGCGAGAGCTGCTCCACTTCAGTGCTTCTCTTCTTCAGCTCAGAGATTTCCTGTTCCAGCTCTGTGATGAAGCCTTCACCCTGTTTCTCTGTCTTTCTCTGCTTCTCTTTGATCGTGTCGATGAACTCGGCCTGGCTTCTCTCAACAGACTCCTTCAGAGCGGTGAAGACCTGAACACCAACTGCTATCTCTCTGTCTGCATCTTCCTCACTGAGCTCCACGGAGTGTTTGATGTCATGAATCTTCAGTCGTCTCTTCTGGATCATCTGCTGAATTTCAGCCTTAGTCTTCCCCAGCTCGGCTTTCTTTCCTTCATATCCTTCTTTCAGAGGAACAACATCATGGTTCTTGTGGTCTAAAACAGTGCAGAGCATGCAGACACACATCTGGTCGGTCTTACAGAACAGCTCCAGCAGTTTATCGTGCTCCGTACACAGCCTGCCTTCCAGGTTCTCCACAGGGTCGATCAGCTGATGTCTTTTCAGACCTGACGTTGTCAGATGAGGCTCCAGGTGAGTCTCACAGTAGGAGGCCAGACACACCAGGCAGGACTTCAGGGCCTTCAGTTTGGTTCCAGTGCAGACGTCACAGGGAACTTCTCCTGGTTTGGCAGCGTGTTGCTCTGAGCTGCTGCTGCTGGCTTTCTGTTGAGCTGACTGTCTGAACTGAGCAGCCATCTCAGAGATGAAGGTGTTGACCAGCAGCTCAGGTCTGGTGTAGAAAAGCATGTTACAGTTGGGACACTGATAGAGGACATTAACGTTCCAGTGTTGAGTGATGCAGGTTTTACAGAAGTTGTGTCCACATGATGTGGTGACTGGATCAGTGAACACATCCAGACAGATGGAGCACAGAAACTGATCTTCAGTCAGCAGACAGCTGGCAGCAGACATATCTACACTCTGAGGACAACAAGTGTGACAAAAATAAAACTGTTATCACATATTTAGCAGCAGTAACAGTGTGTCAGGTACTGTTTTCACATTGTGGGTCTCTGTGTGTGTCATCAGGTAGAATGTGTCCTGGAGACGCCTACTGTAGAGGGAACCTTTGAGGACTTTAGAAAGGTGCTCACTAAATAGAATTTAAAAACACAGTATGGAGTGATCCTCCATTACTGTCACATCACATATTAAATAATAATGCTACCCTGCTGCTTATATATTATTAGAGTGAATTTATATAATTTGTAAGGAGCCTAAACATTTTTAAGTCCACTTTAATATTGAACATATTACTATTTACTGTGACATATTTGGACCTCAGTTTGAATCTGAGTTGAACTTCCTGTATTAGTCGAGCTGAAGTGTTTGAGTTGATGGCGGTTGTTGAAACACAGTAAATATTATCAGCTGAACTTCCTTACAAACACAGACAGCAGGAACTACAGAGACAGGGAAGTTTAGAGGAAAGGGTGTGAGGGTTCATGGTTCTCTGTGAGGGTTCCGGGGTAGAGCAAAGGAGACGAGGTGAATTTGATAATAAGGTATTTTTACTTGGCTCCAGTAGGTAGTCAAATACAGAAACTGAAAACAACTCCAACCGGGAGCGGGCAAAAATCCAAACTGAAAAAGACAAAGTCGCAAACTATAGGACAAGACGAGGGAAAGCTCTGGAGACACGATGAGCTCACGGGAAAGAACCAAAGAACAAATGACAATCGGAACAGGGAAAGCAGGGGAGAATATGTGTGGAGTGATGAATAGATTACAGGCAGGTGAGTTGAAAAAAGTGCAGTGAGGGGTTGGCAGAGGGTCAAGCCAGGGGCAGGTGATAGAGCACAGGTGAAGAGAATGAGCACAATCAGGAGAAAGACACACTCTCTCTCTCTCTCTCTCTCTCTCTCTCTCTCTCTCTCTCTCTCTCTCTCTCTCTCTATATATATATATATATATATATATATATATATATATATATATATATATATATATATATATATATATATATATATTCTCTCTCGCTCTCTCTCTATATACACACACACACTCGCTCTCTCTCTCTCTCTCTCTCTCTCTCTCTCTCTCTACACACTCTCTCTCTCTCTCTCTCTCTCTCTCTCTATATATATATATACATACACACACACACACACACACACACACACACACACACACACTCGCTCTCTCTCTCTCTCTCTATACACACACACACACTCTCTCTCTCTCTCTCTCTCTCTCTCTCTCTCTCTCTCTCTCTCTCTCTCTCTCTCTCTCTCTCTCTCTCTCTACGGTACGGAACGGTTATGTAAGTTATAAAACATCAATGTTGTACCTCTATAATCAATAACTAAATACATCCACACATTACATCAGATGCTGTTCTCTGTGTTTGGACATCCAAAGGGAGTAAAAGCTAGGCTAGTTAGCTTCTAGCAGGCCTAGTTTATCTGCTGGTACTTTGTTCTTTGTTATGGGTCCTGGTTTGAGTTTCTCTGTAGAACAGTGTACTCACCAGAGTTTGTCAGAGACTCTGCTGGATTCAGTTGAATGTTTCTTTAGAGAGAAACAGAGAGACTTGTCTCGACTGCAGCTCTGTTGTTGCTCAGACTAACTTTCACTTTCACTTCAGGAAAAGTGACTCTGCAGTTCTCCCCTTTCAGAGTTGCTCCTCTCAGTGAAGCTCTGTGAATAAGCTTGTACTGTCTCTTTAGGAAATACCTTGACATTCAAACAACATGAGTTTGACTTTTTCCTTCTTATTCCTTTCGAGCATTTTTAGCCCCTCAAAAACACCTTGTTTTTCATGGCAAAGAATGCATCGCAACGGTCTTTCACGAAACAACAAACTTTGAGTAGCTTTCCATCACAAAGGTCTTCAGATTGTACTGACCAAATGTGAAGTGAATCCCACTAATTCCCTAGGAGGAGTTTGTTACAAAACAGCCCGTGGAAATTCATTCATACAAAATTAAAAATGGCTGACTTCCAGTTGGGTTTAGCGCATGGCCCCAAGACACTTTTTTAAGACTACATGTTATGCATGTGTCTACCAAATTTGGTACATCTAGGTTAAACGTACTGCGAGGGCTGCTTTGTTGACATTTTGTAGGGGGTCAAGCTTGCTAATCCCAAGCACCCAAACCACATCAGTGAACTACATTTTGGACTTTATATGTGTGCCAAGTTGATGATGTTTCAAGCCTTTTTAGTCCCTCAAAAACAGTTACTTTTTTCATGGCGTAGAATTCTGATTAATAAAACCTTGCGTATGCCTGCCAGTGAGCGGTTTCCTTTTATATATCCCAAATCTACCTGTAAATGTGTGCAGCTGGGTCTGCCTCCCATCCCCCATTGTTCTTGCTGCTGCCTTCTGAGCTCTTAAAGAATGGTGGGACGGTAGAACACATTTCACAAGGTACCAGTCAGTACTTGACTCGGCTACATTGAAAGGCTTCGTTGTGCCCAGTCTGCTTGTTTTTGACAGTTTATTGCATTAGCTTAAACTAAATAATGCAGCTGTATACAACTTTTCCCTTTTGATTTACATTTCTTTATTCAAATTTTTAGCTGAATTCCTTCATTTAAATGTTTTTTACCTTGTGAAATCAGATGATCTGATGATTATTTATTTTCAGCATATGAATATTAACTGAGTTTAACTATAGTCTCTTTTTTTTCTCCTACAGCCAAATACCCAGAAATCAAGTCGTTGATGGTTCCTGACCCAAGGCTGAAATGGATTGTGTGCATGATGGTAGCTATACAGTTTTTAGCTTTCTACTTGGTCAAAGACTTGGACTGGAAATGGGTTTTGTTTTGGACTTATGCCTTTGGCAGCTGTATCAACCACTCAATGACGCTTGCTATTCACGAGATCTCCCACAACACGGCCTTTGGAAACAACAAAGCCATGTGGAATCGCTACTTTGCCATTTTTGCCAACCTGCCCATTGGCCTGCCCTACTCTGCCTCCTTCAAACGCTATCACCTGGACCATCACCGCTACCTGGGTGGAGATGGGGTAGATGTAGACATCCCCACTGAGTTTGAAGGCTGGTTCTTCTGCACACGCCTCCGCAAATTCATCTGGATTATTCTGCAACCGCTGTTCTATGCCATTCGGCCCCTCTGCATCAACCCCAAACCTATCACTCAGCTGGAGGTGACCAACATAGCCTTCCAGCTCACCTTTGACATCCTGCTCTGCTGGCTGTGGGGGGCCAAGCCTGTGGTCTACATGCTGGCTGGCTCAATGCTGGGGATGGGCTTGCACCCCATCTCTGGTCATTTCATAGCTGAGCACTACATGTTCCTCAAGGGCCATGAGACCTACTCCTACTACGGCTCCCTCAACCTGCTCACCTTCAACGTGGGTTACCACAATGAGCACCATGACTTCCCCAGCATCCCAGGACGCAGGCTGCCCATGGTTAGTACAGCTGCATGACTATGGAGATCATTGTTAGCCACAGGTGGCACAAATCATACTGTCAGCTGCATTTACATGAGGTTAGGGAGGAACAAATCCGTTGATATAAATCTGTCCAGGCAGGGAGCTTAACTAAACCCTCTAACATGGTTGCACATCCTGTGTTTGTCACTGTGTGACAGTGGTGTTTCAATGAAACCCTTTTTTTATTATTATCTCTGAGATTTGTTACATGAACATACTTTATGATCTTGTGTTGTCTCTGTAACTGACTATCAAAGACTGAGATTTCTCTCATGTTGAGACAAAGGGAGTTTGGGGTTAGAAACCAGGAAGTTTTTGATGTTGAGATAACACTAATTAAATCAGTATCTTGAGAGAATAGTTGTTTAAATTAGATAATTAGGTCGTGATTTCACACTGTGGGTGCAAAGATAATTAGGTCATGATCTTACATTGTTGGTTCAAAAATAATTTATTTACCATGACCCTTCTTACTTTCTTTAAATTTGAATGAAAAGGTTGTGAACTATACTTGGTTACAATCTGGTTCTCTCACTACATGTGTGTATGGACTGTAAAGGTTCACTCCACGATCATTAGATTAGAGTCCACTGGCAACTGTAACAATTTAACTATTTATCTATATGGACTTTGCTACTGTTTATGGTATTTAATCTGTGCAATGGCACATGAATACATGTTGGAACAGTGGGCCACCCTTTAAGTGATCGGTGTTGGTTTGAAACCCTCAGATCAAAGTTAGGGAATACAGTTGTCCCTAGCCTTTGCTTATTTGGTTATGTTTTTTTAGATTAATGCTAATATTGCATAGGCTAAGCAGGATACTTTTGATGAGTTATATTTTGATGTATGTTTGAGGAGAGTATAACAGCTGTTTCTTTTCAGCAGCACCCACTTGTGTGGAAACAAAAGTGAAACTACAAAATGATCTTTCAAACATGAAAGTATTTATAGGCTGTGTAAACTGTGAACAGCTCTTTGAAATGCAACGTAAAGCAGCATTCCGTGTTTCCTCTTTGTTTTCAGGTGAAGAAAATAGCAGCAGAGTATTATGATGACCTGCCTCAGTACACGTCTTGGGTGAAAGTCCTGTATGACTTCATCATGGACGACGCTCTGAGCCCTTTCTCTCGAGTGAAGAGGAAGCTGAGGGGAGACGTCAAACAGGAGTAACTTCACCTAAAGCTGGGGAAAGAAGCTTCAGTGTCCATCGTTTCATCTAGGAGTTAACAGCTTTTGCAAATTAATAGATTCAGCGTGGGAAATAAGGGGCAGGACATTGTAATGATTTCAGAAAGACCAAGACTTTGTGTCAGATTATGATGTTAGATTGAGAATATGAGTTTGTTGGTGTGATTATTGGCAGTACCTATAATAGGCTGGTTGCAAAACAAACCAAACAAACCGGTTTTGCTCTGTATTCTAAGCGAACTATACATGGATGGGTGGATTGTCATACAATATGGTGTCCCCTTCAGGATGAATTGTAATCTCAATGGTGATCTTCTAATTTCTCCAAATATTTTAAATATTCACAATACAAAATATTCTCAATTTGTGCAATACTGTGGTTTAAAACTAACCCGAATGTCCAAAAATCAACAACAATGAAATATGAAGAGACATCTGGAAGTTATTTAATCAGCGCTCTCGTGTCTCTGCTCACCACTTTTCAGCATCTTAAATTGGTCATTCTTTCTTTTATGTGCAATGAGTTCGGACATATTTCTCATTGCTGTAATTGGCTCTGCTCAACCAAAAGTTCATTTTTAATTTGGTGTGTTTTTCAAACTCCTCCCAGAAGGTTTATCAGATTTGTCTCAAATTGAGTTGGTATAACCTTCCAGCTAATGTGGCACTAAATTGCAGAGAAATAGTGTCATAGGTCATGTGACAATATGCCATTTTAGGCACTTTACAGGCATGGAAACTCCTAGAGGATTCAACAGATCCATTTCAAATTTGGTCAGTAGAATTTCAAAACCTTCTCAATGTTAAACTGCGAAGCCTTTGAGTTTTTGTGGAACGGCGTTGCTGTAGCGAGGCAGGCAATGTGAATCTTTCATAATGACATGCAAAGCTGCTGTAACTTCACTTTATATCGTCCAATCTGCCCCAATTTTCACATGCTGTGTAAGTCCAGACCTGAAGGAATCTACACATCCATATTGAGATATAAGGTACATCTCAAGTCTCTTAATTGTCATTTCCTCGATCCTCGCTTGAACCGGAAGTTGTTCTGCTCCTTCATATTGACGGCCGTCCTAAAGCTCTTATTTAGCTCAGAGGAGAGAGGAGAGAGGAGGGATCTCTGAGGAGGACGCACGAAAACAGCCTTCCAGGAAGTGTTTTTATGGCGGACACGCCCCCTCATTGTTCATCAGTTATGTGATTGTACGATGCAGCCGATCGGACTGATCAGATTTTTTTGAACATGTAAACAGTGAAGACGGATCAGATTAAACTAGTTTATCTTTGATATGTTTTCTGATTCAGTATCTGGTTTAAATAGATGTTCATAGACTGAACTACAAAAGGACCACAAACAAATTTCTTCATTTAGTAGAAAGATTTGACTTTTCATGATCTGATATTTCCCTCAATAACTTTTATTATCAATACAATTATAGTCAGAGAGATCATTGAATCAGAAATCGATCCTGCACTTATAAACAGGACACGGTTATTAAAGAGGTAACAGAGAAAACACCTCTACAGTGATGATTACTGTGTCTTTATTAGTATTATTAGTTACTATTATTAAGTACAGTGATCATGTGAACAGACAAACTATCAAAAGTCTCTCCAGCTGTTAAAGCAGACTGACAGCTGATCACAGCTGATCAGCTGTTAAAGCAGACTGACAGCTGATCAGCTGTGATCAGCTGTGATCAGCTGAGATCAGCTGATCAGCCGTCATCAGAAACAGACGTCGCTTCATGTGACGCTTCAGAGGAAAGGACTCTCATGTCTCTTAAAACATTTCCTCGTTTCCTCTCTCCTCGCATGGTTTCCTCCATGTATCCTTGGTGGGAGGGACTAAGACGCAAGGAAAGGACCCAAGTGAGGGAAACGAGGATGCAATTAAGAGACTTGTGATGTACCCATAGTCATTGCAACACCTACTGACAACAGGAAATTGGCAGTATCTAAAAAAAAAAAAATCATCCAATTAACATGAACTTTAAATGTGTGGTGCAGATATGATATACAGTAACATGACATAATTAGTATGTGTTCTCTAGCGTGCTGCCTGTAGCTGGCTGTTCATCAATGCTTGCAGATTTCATTTCTTTCTTTTTTAACTTTGCATTACGCTAGTAAGAACAAAACAACACCAACCCAAACCCACACAGGTTGTTGCACCATCTGTGGTGACTGATTGCAAACCATGTCTAAGGAGTTTGTTTTCTCATTAAGATTCCTCTGTATGAATTGAGTTTGTTGCAACATAGGTAAGTATGATCTGGTGTGTTTGAAAGCATCGATGCTGAGTTGATTGGAAGGCTTGCATTGGTTTACTTTGTATATTACATTTCTTAGAAGTTGCTCTGCTCTTTAACGTAGAACACTTAATGTACCACGACATTATGCAACCTGTTGTCATGCTCCATACAAACTGTGACGAGAACAAGTCACTTTAATGTTGAGCTGTGTGTGAGTTGAAAGTGTAACATTCCTCAGTGCCTTCAGAGCTTTGTTTTAAATTCTGTTTGTGGTGTTGATTTAAATGTTATGAATTTATTCACTTTGATGAAATAAAGTTAATTTTGACTACTTAAAAGCCAATGAAATAAATCAATTAATAAAAAACCTTATGGAACCTTATGAATTTGTCTGGCAGGCCGGATCTGGCCCGTAAACTGAATGTTTATGTTGGAAAACAAAATGTACGAACAATATTGTAAAGTGGAATTCAGTAAAACAAACAAAATATACACTATTTAGGGGGAGGGTGCATCTGTATGGAGGGCTGCATACAGGTTGACACAACAGAACCACTTCCCTTCTGGGGAAAAGTTAGACAGGAGCACAAAGTTAACGGAGGGTCTGATGTGTGCACAGGTTCCCGATGTGGAGCCTGAAATACACAATTCTTGTCCACATCTGTATCATACACATCACTGTTGATTGTGATGGGTTGTACTTTTTTGAGGTATTAATTGAATTTTTAAAAGTCTTATTAATCTGCTAAAAGATACACACCATATCAAATTTAAAGTTCATTATTTACTTTAGAAACAGCAGCTGAAAGAGCGCTCTCTGAATTTGGTTGCTTCTAAAGTAGTGTATGGTGAAGGTCCTGGACAATACCTACATGTTCTGTGTTCTATGTTTCAACGTTCTCTCTGTGTCTTTTTATGGACATAAATAAATACTAATATTCTAAAAGATGCAGGAAAGTAGAGACGAACAACTTCTATCTTTACCTCGACACAAAGTCGTGTTTTATTTCAGCACAGGTAACACTACAAACTATTGAGAAGACTTTACTCCTAACACACCACGTCCAATTTCTCACTTTAATCTCAGAGATTAAAATGAGTTTTATTTTCTCATAAATTTAACTCTTATAAATTATGTGTTTTTCTCGGACTATGCCTCCTGTGTCCTGGCTCCGTAATTAGGGTTCCAACCCCTATTGAGTTTGTTATTATTTGTTGTCTGCCGCGCCAGCTTAAATTTAAGAGAGACCACGCCCCTCACACCATAAATCTGATTACTTGAAATTTGATACGTCCAGCTCAATCGGCTCTACAAAAAAGCTTCTGGGCCGACAACATCACCTACTCTATTGGCTCCCAAACCATAGGTCTGATTGCTACCAAATTTCCTGTGGATCATTATTGGACTAACCTCAAAAAAGTATCAAAAGCTTGTTGTCTTATTTTTATACTTCATATGGGCTTAGCTCAGCACAAAAGTAGACCAATAACTGGGTCAATCATCACAAAACATCCACAAGAGTACCTGAAACATACCCTAAAAATCTTGTATTACTATTACTGCTTTTGTTATTATTCTATTATATAGACTGCTGCTGTTATTATTAGTTGTCAAGATTTTTGTCCACAAACTTCATGGTATTTGATCCTGGATTTCCTATGGATGAGAATTAGTTTCGCTGCATCTCGATCTTAATTTGGCATTCCTCCAAAAGTTTGTACCCTTGAGAGCCTTTGTCTTCTAGCATACACACACATTAATACACACGTAAGTCTGGTTTCTACACACACTTTTACTATAAAAGCAGGAATCAGTATTATGATGCCACCATAATAAGATACATATATTACATAATTATTCACCAGTAACTTAAGTCAGAGTTGAACCGTTGCTGGTTCTGGTCTTGTCGTTATCTGCTGAGGGACTCTCTGAGCTGCTCGTACATCCTCTGGTCCTGCAGAGGGAACACAGAGGAACAGTCTGTATGGTTGTGGGTTTCACAGCTGTGCTGAGTCTGAGCGCCATCAAAAGGATCTAAAAAAAGGACGTCAGCCCCGCCTTTCTCCCTGGCACTCCTCACACCAAACGGCAGCCGACTGACCGACTTACAGGTGAAGCACAGAGGTCTCCGTCTGACACAGTCCGTCAATCAACAGGCCAAGCTCATGTATGTTGCTGTTTCAGGGTGATTTTACACCTGTGGTTTGGTTAATTTGGTCCGGACAAAAAGGGAAAATGACATTGTTGGATTTGAGGAGAAAATGTCTTTTTTCCCTATTATGTCGAAGGCATTATGCGCTCTACTCTGCCCCCGATCTTACTCTCTCAACAGTCATCATTTAAAGGAGCAGCGGTTAGCTCAGGTGAGGAATTTGCTGGATGTAAACGCGGACATGTTCTGCCAGGAGTGAGGCTGCACAGACATCGTACACCCTAAAATACTTTTAAGAGGTGTCAAAAATAACACTGTTATGTTCATGCATTTCAGTCTACACCTTGTTGGCCCACTTCACATGTCGCACAGCAATCATTGTACTCGTTACACTTTACCTTTTTGGACACAGATGGACGGACTTTCTTGAAGGCATCATCAAAGTTCTGTTTGCTCACCCTGATGTCAGCGACTGAGCCAGAAGAGAATGTGTGACCTGTGTGTAACAATGAACATACATTCAAGTCAATGAACACGATCAACTCGTCATGAGACACAGCCTGTTTGGTTTGTTGTTATATTCTGTCAGTAGACCATCTAAATTATGGGCATGGTCTCTAAAGGTCTCCGAACAGCCGCTGTGAAGCTCAACGTAGGTGGCTTTCGGCATCTTAGCGGTGATGACACAGCCTGAGGTGGAGCTGAGGCGGGCCCAGGTGACGCAGTAGAGCAGACAGCGAGCAGCATGCTCTCAATTATGCCTCACTTTAAGCCAATACGTACATATGTCATGTAAAGGGGAATTAGCTATAGGGACCAAAACCTTCTTTTAGTACAAGGCTGTAAAGAAATATTTGTATATCTTCTGTAAAGTTGGCCATTTTAACACGGGGGTCTATGAAATGTAGTTCTTGGCACTTCCATATTCCACCAGAGGTTGCTGCTTGTGAAAGTTACTATACTTACCATTGTCCAACTTCCACTTCCACATTCCAATAACACTTTACAACTGTGAATCATGTTTTCCCCCTTTTCTACAGCATGTATTGTCACTCTGTTAGCCTGTTAGCATAAGGAGTAAACACACAGTATATGATCAAGTCAGAACATTCCCTGTTCTGTCATTTAGTTCAGGTAACGCTTATTTTTCATCATGTGTCTTTGTTCCTCATTTTAGAATGCGTGTAAATACACTGCCTGGCCAAAAAAAAAAGTCGCCACCAAAAAAAAAGGTCACACTAATATTTCGTTGGACCGCCTTTAGCTTTGATTACGGCACGCATTCGCTGTGGCGTTGTTTCGATAAGCTTCTGCAATGTCACAAGATTTATTTCCATCCAGTGTTGCATTAATTTCTCACCAAGATCTCATATTGATGACGGTAGAGTCTGACCGCTGAAAGCCTTCTCCAGCACATCCCAAAGATTCTCAGTGGGGTGAAGGTCTGGACTCTGTGGTGCCAATCCATGTGTGAACATGATGTCTCATGCTCCCTGAACCACTCCTTCACTATCTGAGCCCCATGAATCCTGGCATTGTCATCTTGGAATATGCCCGTGCCATCAGGGAAGAAGAAACCCATTGATGGAATAACCTGGTCATTCAGTATATTCAGGTAGTCAGCTGACCTCATTCTTTGAGCACATACTGTTGCTGAACCTAGACCTGACCAACTGCAGCAACCCCAGATCATAGCACTGCCCCCACAGGCTTGTACAGTAGGCACTAGGCATGATGATCCAGGTGGAGACTTTTTTTTTGGCCAGGCAGTGTATATCAGCCTATCATAGTCAGCCTGTAACATTTTGCAGGAATATTTTGTTTCTAATATTGTATTTTTTCCTTTCTAAATCCAAATGACTGTGCTAAGTAATTGTCGGTCTATCACAATGCACTACAAACAAAAAGACGACTGAATGTGCACCGTTCTGTTGTTTGGACTCGGACTCAACCCTAATGTGGACTTGGCATCAAGTGAATCTTGAAACTTTAGACTGTAGTGCTTTTGACTGCAGCGCTGAATCTAATTAGCTAATAACAGAATTGTACCATCTTATTAAGGTGATACTGGCTCATTAGATCAGAGTGGAAGGTCACATTTCTGGCACTAGTTCAATGGAAAGTGCGAGGATACCGAATCAATCAACTCCACCCCAAACATATATAGCAAGATGATCGCTAATAATATGCGAATCTGAAAAATACATTACTGTTGCATCTTTAAAGACAGTACAGGTATGCAGAGATACAAGTCAAGTTACCAGAAGAAGTAGTTTGGGAATGCTGAGACTTCATGTAGACCCTCAGGGCATTAACAGATGCTTCCCTCACCAACGCAGTCAGGTCAGCTCCACTGGATCACAAACAAACAAACGGCAACACAAGCCAGTTCAACCGTCAGACTAAACGGAGGAGAAACAGTATGAAGATGCCCAGTAAGTGTACGAGGAAAGCTGCCGCTTCCAGCTGGGAATTACCTGAAGCAATCGCAGCGCTCGTCGAAGGCAATCTCTTGGAGACAGACATCCGGCTCCAGCTGAGGTTTGGTTCCTCCCTACAGAAGATCAACAGCTGTGCATTCAAACATGGTCTTAGGTGTGGTTAGCCTAGCTTGACACAAAGACTGCAAGCGGGGGGAAAGTGGTAGCCTAGCGCCTTCAAATGTCAACTAAACTACGACTTTCCAACATATACCTGTACTGGTTTAAAAAAACAAATGAAGTCAAATTGAAAAATAAACATCTAGCTTATAAAATGACACTAGGGGTCACTTTACTGGGGCCCTCTGCTGTACCTCTGGTTAACAGGAGAGGGCCCTGCGTACCTTAGTAATGGTGAGCAGGATGGCATGGCGGTCTGTTTGAGGTGGCAGACCTACATACAAGGTTTTATCCAGACGACCTGGCCTCAGTATGGCAGGGTCGATAATATCTGGCGAGAGACGAGACGAGACATTAAAATAGTGGTGAAAGAAGTATTTAGATATTATTCTTCATTAAAAGTACCAATACAACAAGGTAAAGTACTTCATTACCAGTAAAATGCTACTTACTTTAAAGTACAGATGTATTTTCAGCATAATGTGGTCAGTGTCAAAAGTAAAATGATTTCACAAAAGATGTCCCCTGACTAATATCCATATTTCCTCAAATAAAGATCAAGGCCTTTATTTACCTCAACTGCAGGAGAGAAGAGACGTTTATTTGAAGCAGGTCTATATTAGAGGCAGGCCTGTTCTTCTTTATTATTGCTGGTTTACTGTACGTTACAAAAACAGAGTCACCATCCAGACCAATATGATAACTGCCTCTCCAGTCCCGACCCAGATTAACAAATAAATTATATATACGAAAAGTTTATTTTAGTCTCATCTTTCAGACACAGTTTTATTCACAATAATAATAATAATAATAATAATAATAATAATGGTATTATTTTACATATGACTACATTTTCATTTTTTATTTGAGGATACCAATTGTCTGCAAGAGACTTATCTATCAGGCCGTTATATTAATAATAGTGCTGGGCAACGATTACAATTTTTTATCTTGATTAATCGCATTATTACGCGCAAAATTCAATAATGAATTCAAAAGTAGTGTATGGCGCACTTTTATTTTAAAACTAATATATATATATATATATATATATATATATTAACAAAAGTGCAATATCATTTGGTTTAAAACACTTTAAACAAACCATGTTATTTTTAACAGCAGTGTTCTTTACACAGTAGCAGTTAAAATACAGTTATAATGATTCTGATCATAGATATTCAGTGTTCACAACTTTATCTTCATGTGTAATAGATGTAAATGTCATGTTTTTTTATGTTTGTTAAATTCTCAGTAGCGATAACTAAATGATGCTTATTATACATATTCCAAACAAAAACACTTTAAAAACAATCCAAAAATAATTGAAATTAATCATTTATTTTTTGCTTTTTTTGTATTTTGGTCAGACACATACATACGCTGAGTACCGTGTAATATGTGTAGTATTTGTAATAAATGTACGTTGGTACATAGAGGGTGATAACAAGCTGTACATGGAGGGACTTAGGACCCAGGGGAATGAAGGTGAAGGAAACAGGGAGATGAAGAGATGCCACACTAACAGCTGTTCACTGCTGCCAGGTGTTACTGTTTAACCAATGCCTCTGTTGTCATAGTTACGGCAGCTGTTGCAAATTGACGCATTTGTCTGAAGGTCTCCAGTTAACAGGGTCCCTGGTTAAACCGCAACACCGGTTCTTGCGTTAAAAATGTAAAAAAATAAAATAATTGTCCACGTTAATTAATTAATGTGTTAACGCGATAATAACGCGTGAACTTGCCCAGCATTAATTAATAATAATGATAATAAAATTAATTATTATTATTAAAACTGTGTCTAATAGATAAGTCTAAAATAAACTCTTCAAAAGTTTTGTTTGTAAAAATCTGCATGACCCATCGGCTTTACTGGGGCTGATGGGGCCCTCCTAGCCGCTGAGAGGAAAGCCAGGGGCCACAGAGCACAGGAGGGCACAGCTTATGGGAGCAGTTTAGGTGAAGCGTCTTACCCAAGGACACATCGACACGGACGAGCCAGGGATCAAACCACCGATCACTGAGCCACAGTGACCACAAGAACGGCGAACAATGGCTCTAATTATTCCGCAGGCTGAGGAGGTTCAACTCTACCATTGAGAGAATCCTTAACGGCTGCATCGCCGCCCTCAACCACAAGGCTCTACAGGAGGTGGTGAAAACTGCTCAGCACATTAACAGGATGGAGCTGCCATCCGTGGAGGATCTTTAAATCTTGAACAATGCACTGGTATTTTATAAACTTATACGTTCTTTATGTTAAATCATAACCTGAAACGTAACTAGTAGCTCTGTAATGTAGTGAGTACAATATTTCCCTGTGAAATAAAGTGGATAAAAGAATGAAGTAGGATAAAATGGAATTACTCAAATCAAAGTACATACAAATTTTACTTAAGTGCAAAAAATTGCCCAAAAAATACAATTCCAGCTCCCCTCCCTTTCTGCTGAGCCAATGAGCTGACACCATCTCAGCTTGGTTCAGACCTCAGCAGGTCTCTGGTTACCCTGTGGGGTTCACGCGTGTCTGGATCTGTACCCTGTGGGGTTCACGCGTGTCTGGATCTGTACCTGGTCTGTTAGTTGCAGCCATGATGAAGACCTGCCGTCGAGTCTCTAAGCCATCCATCTCTGTGAGCAGCTGGTTGACCACCCGCACACTGGCTCCTGACTGAACGAACACACGAACACACACACACACACACACACACACACACACACACACACACACACACACACACACACACACACACACACACACACACACACACACACACACACACACACACAACAATGAGTGGGTTGCTCTAGTTGCTCTTGTAGCTATAGGAAAAACATGTTTTCTTCCTGTTAGGAGCAGTTTCTAGTGATATGTGGCAACAGAATAAAGTCGACAGTTTTGGTATTGGTGAAATCTTTTGGTCTTGTATGGTACGCTTAGGTATTGTGATTGATGGTTAAGGGCAACATGCTACACGTCATGAAGTTCATCCCTCTCACCTCGTGGCCTGAGCGGCGAGGACACAGAGCATCGATCTCGTCAAAGAAGATGACACAAGGAGCCGAGTTGCTTCCTCTCTGAAAGACCTGCCTGACAGCCCGCTCACTTTCTCCCACATACTGCCCAGACAAGCAGAGACCCATCAGTTAGTGCAACCACATCATGTTAACAACAGCCTTCAATGACTCATGGTGTAGTGGATGAGGACAAAGGAGATGACCGTATTTTACAATATATATAGTGCAACACAAACTGGTAGGACATGATGAAAACACCAGCTACTGATGCACACTGCCGAGTCTCTCAGAGATAGGTCAGTGTCTGTTGGCTATACTATAATCCAGCTCCACAACAATGCACAGGGAGACCCTATGAAGGAAACAGCTCAGTGACTCACCATGTTGAGCAGCTCTGGACCTTTGACAGAGATGAAGTTGAGGCCCGACTCATTGGCCACCGCCTGACGGGAGACAGCAGAGTAACAGTGAAAAACCTGGCCCCACAGTTTTACTTATTTAGCCCAGATTTTAGGCAACAAAACAAAAACTTGAAGCTTTTTGTCAAAAAATGCTGGAACTATTTCTTCACGAAGAACAGTTCCATCTGCCCAGCACGTCTGTGCAGCATCTCTAGCAGATCGCCAGATAGAGTCAACGAGCACAGCTTTTGGTGTTTTGTCAAAATGCAATTACAATTATAGAATACTAGATATTGTAAGGCTAAACATTCTAGATAACACGAAGACTGTTCAAATATACTGCAGTGCTGTGTTACTCAGTATTAAGTTCACTACCACTAGTACTACTTAACTAGTAGGTATAATTAGTTGTGTTGGTGTGATGGGAGACCTTGGCCAGCAGTGTTTTTCCACATCCTGGAGGTCCAGCCAGCAGCACACCAGACGGAGCACTGAGCCCAAGAGCCCTGAACTGCTCTGGAGAACGCACTGGAGCCTGAAGGATGGACACACACACACACACACACACACACACACACACACACACACACACACACACACACACACACACACACACACACACACACACACACACACACACACACACAAAACTTTGGGCTTTAGTCTTACATAAAAACAAACCTATTGAAGATGTCCAATTTAAAACAAAATGAAATAAATAAATCAAAATAAAACACTGAAGAATCCTCAGCTCTGTTGAGTTTAAGTCTAACATGAGGTGTGTTGACGACCTCGTCCTTTGATCAGTACTGAAAGAAAGAAACAGCCAGTGAGCAGCTTCACTGTTTACACTGAACTGTGAGGAAACAAGTTAGCTCTATGTTTACTTCCTGTCAGGTGATGTCATTCAGATACACAATCATGTTTACACTAAATAATGTTTACATTACTGTGAAATGGTCTACAACTTTAAAATGTTTTCATAAAGATGAGAATACCTCCATGGTCTGTGGAGAGGGTAGACCTGTCTGTGGTGACGGAGATATTACTACTGGACCTCTAGCTTCACTCTGTCAGCACCTGCTCCAGGTGTGTGTGTGTGTGTGTGTGTGTGTGTGTGTGTGTGTGTGTGTTCCTTTTCACAGAGGAACAATCTTCATACTGAAGTGGATTTGGTAGCGTGGCTCAAGCACTTTAACCAGATTTTGAGTGTCCCCCGCCGCTGACAGACCGTGATGGTGGCGCTTCATGTGTGTGGACATGTCCGATGTAATGCCGTTATCGTTCGTCTTTCTCTTTAAACAGTCCCTACATACCGTAACGCTTTTGTCCACCACCATCATCCCGTCATAAGTTACAGGGAAGACAAAATGCTCCCAAACTTGCGACTTAAAAGACGCCGCGGCTTCTCAAGTTCCTCCTCTCGCCGTGACTTTCACCGTTAAATGCTCTTAACCTGCTCCGTTCACGTGAACACACTGCTGCTTTATATGGGTTCACTCTGCATTGATATTCAGGGACTTGTTACTTGAAAAGGGACAGCAGCAGTAAAACTCTATTACACACTATGACAATAGTCTGGATCAGTCTGGATCGAGGATGTGAATCATGAAGAAGCTTGGTTTGTTTACCAGTATGGCCATGGTGAGTTCCTCTCTGATGTCCTGCAGGGCTCCCACATCCTCCCAGGTGACATCAGGCACGGTGGCAAAGCCCTCCCTCTTGGCTGAAGGCTGGACACTGGACAGAGAGCCCAGGAAGTCTGACATGAGGATGGACAGGCCGGCCAGCTCTTCCTCCGAGAGCGTCGCGGTGGTCTTTAACAAGTGCAGCAGGTGCCACAGATCCCCCTGCTGGACACACAACACAACGCATTAGAACAACAGGAACGCAAGAAAGACATCGTAGTCTAGAGGCCCCTCAACCAAAACTCAAAACAGAAGTGGAGATGGCCGTCACTCTCAAACTACCAACATGACATTATTAACAGGATTCCCACGACTTCATCAGCATTAAATTCAAGGACTGAGGACTTTAGGGGCCCAAGTCCCTCAAATTCAAAGACCAAAAGCATGACTTGAAACACAAATCAAGGTAGTAATAATGAATAAGTACGAGCTGGCTTTACAGAACTCTTCACATAGTAAAATGAAGAGAGAGAGGCTTGAATGTGAACACTTCTCGCTTGTGCTGTGGCAAAGTGATGGCAGTCTAAGAAAGCACAGTAAAACCTAGAATTACCGCCTCACAGTTGTAAATACACAGCTTAACTACAGCAAATAGTCTTTCTTTAAAATCATAATTTAATTACTACATATCTAGTAGGTATTTCTTCTATACTCCAACATTACAATCTAAGACTTACACAATCTTTTTTGAATGTAGACTAATCTTCTGAATATTTGAATTAAAAGCCTTGTTTATATGGTTTAAAAAGAAGATTAAACCTTTAAATGATCGCAGAGTCCTGCCACAGGTGTTTCATGACTAACCGTGACGGCTTCTGAAGTGTATTGTTGGAGCTCCTCATACCTGCAGGTTCCTCATACCCGGCTCTTCTTGAGGTACAGGGTTGATGTCTGTCGTTTGTTGCTCTCTGACCTCTCCGTCCGTCACAGCAGCCTCAGTCTGAACTCCGCTTGTTAAAAGCTCTTCGGCAGCGCTCGGGCTTTGGCTCTGTCCTCTTATTTCCAACAGAACCCTGCTTACAGCGCTCATGGCAGCTTCGCGGCACAGAGCCATAAGGTCCGCGCCCACGTAGCCCGGGGTGAGCCGGGCCAGCTGCTGGTAGTCAAAGTCCTCCAGCAGCTTCAGCTTTCGACACAACGTCTTCAAGATCCTGAGAGAGCAGAAGACCTTCTGTTTCACTATTGAAACTGTGTGAGTATCAACAGTCAGAATGCATATAATTTCTGTGTTCACTTCAAAGGAGGACAAATCTACTGGAAACATGATTTAAAGCAATTGTAGTCACAAAGCTAACCACTGCACGATGTGTGCACTTATCATTAGTATGCATTAGTGGACTCTAACTGACAAAATGATCAAAGGTTAGACAGACTTCATGGAGGACTGATGTTGATAAAGAGAAGTCAGAGCACAGTGCCTTTACGCACGGCTGTTCACTTTGTGGACGTCAGGACCAGCAAAGCCTTCTCTGCTGGCCTCAACAGAATCACAAATTTATAGCTATTTTATACTTTTTCATAAATATACTACATGTATTCTAATTATTTTTCCCATTAGCTTATTATCTCATTGCACAGCTACTGTCTTCCTCTGCTGCTCTGCTTCCAGCACAGCTTGTTTTAAGTAGAGCTCTTATCCAATCACATTTCACCTCCATGCTCTCTCTAAGTAAGAAGAGTCCTGCAGGAAACAGGTTACGTAAATGGGGACAATATTGTTGATTGTCATAGTCTTCAAACAATCACACCTTTAGTTTGACATGTTGGGCGTGTTCTTTGAGGTGCCAGAGGCGCCGTATTCTCCAGCCTAACGCAGAGTCAAGGAACTCTGTGTGGTGATCTGACACGGCTTAAAACAGAACTGACTGTAATGGATGCCATGGCTGATCTACTTGCTTTCCTTCAGCAGAAAGGTGGAGAGCGTGCGTCTGGCATACAGGCATGTTAGGCGGTGACAATCCCAGTATCGACTGTCTCTGTCGAGCGGACATTTTCAGCCCTCAAACGTATCAAAACATATTCCAGAAATATAACGGGAGGCTCGACTGTCTTCACTGGCGTCCATGAATCTAGAAGAACTTCTTACTGGACCTGAACCGCACCGATGTTCTGAACAACCGCGTCATTGAACTCTTTGTTCACAGAGAGAGGAGGAGGGACTTTGTCTGTGAGTGAACAGCAGCTGTGGTAAGTGAACTGCTTTTGTGTTTTTACATCTGCAGTAGTGTTACTACTGTGTTCATTTGTCTATGGTGTCATTTTTTATGGTTAATATTGTTCCTCTGATGTAAATAATAGTTGAACGGCCCGAGCTCTTAAATGTGCAGCCTTGCTGGAATGTTTTGTCATACTTCGTTGTCATATGAATACATGTGACTGGTTCTTGTGAGTTTGTTTGTCCTCGTGTTAATTACATTGTTTAGACTCTATGCATCGTCCGTTAATGACGAAGCGTCCCGTCACGTATTCATGTATCTGCACTCCGCAGTTAGTGTATTTGTAGGTGTTGAGCTTCATGTAACATTTGATTTCTCTTGTCAAATGTTGCAGTGTTATGTGAATATGCAGTTTTTACACAAAACAAACAACCCGTAGCTGTGGCGTCATAATGAGGTTATTAGGAGTTGATTCTTACTGTAGTAGGGCAGCACTGAAGGCCCAGGTATGAAACACACCATCACTGGTGAACATCAGCTGAAAACGACCCCAGACTGCTACAGTATCACCATTCAGACCTCGACACACAACAGAGGGAGATGTGCAGTAATTGGGGCTCATCACAGCCTCTTATGCAACTTTATTTTTAGCAAAACTAGCGTTTCATGTTTTATCCATCCATGGTAACATTAATCACTAAACTATGTGACCACGTACAAGGTGAGCTATATTACAATTATAGCTTAAATAGCGTCGTCCGATATGATGATATAAGTGGTTTCACCAACTCACGATGGAAAATAAGAGCTATTTACAAACTGTGTGAGTCTTTTACTGCATCATTTTCTCCAGCTCATGCCCCCGGACCCTAAGCCACCAGATTACTGTAAACAACCTGCCTGTATTTGTTGGGAAATTGCTGTAGATAGAAACATAAAACATCAGATCTTACAGACTAAAAAAACACTAGTCATTGGTGACTTACTGCCCTCCCACCCCTTTTCCTTGACAATCACTTCATATTTTTAAAATGTGCTATAAAATAAACTATTGCTAAAATAGAAATACCAATTACTTCAGTTATTGTTTCATCCCATCCTGCTTTTGGGTCTAAAGGCTGCTTAAAAGCAGTGGGGATAAGGAGCTCGTTTTTCTTTGTCCCAGTGATCGACACATCTGGGTGATGCCGTTTATTCGAATGCCTGTTAGATGCGTTTCCATTTACATACCCTACAACGGTGGAGCAGCGCTGACACTTTTCAACCATAAACTGGCGCATAAATATTCACCAGAATGCAGGAAATTTTGTGTTTGATGCGCAAAATTTCCTGGGGCTGAATTAAAGCAGCGGCAATGCCTCCCGCTATCCCTGCAAGAAAGCAGTCGCTTAGTTGTTACTCCAGACAAACGGTACAACCAGCTTAGAAAAGCTTGCTGGGTTTAGTCCAGTCCGATCACGGCTCATTTGTGAACAGCCTCACAGAGCGTAGGCGCGTCCTGCCTCCATTATACAACCACAACTGGTTGTATTCAAGACCCTTTTGACGAGAATTTATCAGTTATTGGGTTTAAAAAAAGAATTGACACATCTACCGCAGTTGATTGACCAGTCGACTGCTTTTCGGGAGGAGTAGAGGACTACATCAAGCATTTAGAATCACGTTTGGCTGACCTGAGACGAGCCGCTTCATCAGGGATACCGAGGCAGATCTCTCGGTCGAATCGTCCAGCCCTGCGGAGGGCGGGGTCCAGGGAGTCCGGCCTGTTGGTGGCACCAATGACCATGACCTGAGCCGTCACCGTCAGACTGTTCAAGTCTGTCAGGAGGCAAACACCAGTAAAATATCATTTCACCTGTGGAAGTCACATGACGATTTCTTTTTTCTTGACAAATCGCTTCATCTTTTGTATAATATGGAATATCCAGCAGAGCCTCAATCAGCATCATTTAGTGGTATCAGATGTGGGCTGAGTGACGGTGAGGCTATGGTGGTAGTTAAATCTGTGTATTGGAGAATTCATGCGACATATGACTTATCCTTGTGTATTTGATGGCATTCTTCTTACATGGCATCTGTTTACACGCGCCAGAACTTGCACATGCAGCTCTTTACCAGCCAAGTTTAATATGCTGCGCTATGAGCTGTGGTGTCCTGTGTTTTGCTGAGATTTGGCTGGATACTTGAGTAGAGACTGTGGTGGAAGGGAGGGAGGCGGCGTATGCTTATGATGAATAATGCATAAACTTGACTGGGAAATCAGAACTGAACTTTTAGCTGCTGTTCCTCGTGTGTAAATGAGCACAGCGTCTTTCAGCAGCAGCTCTGCTCACCTTTCGGGTAATGTACCTAAATTCATATTTTCCTTATTAATGATGTATTATTTCATCGACCAGCAACCCATCCACTATTTGACAGAATGTTAACTTTTATGACCAGACAGAAGCTGTAATATCACCGTGTCTAGTCTTTCATGCGAGTCTGCTTGTTACAGTATTTACATGTCACTCTGTATCGTACCATCCATGCAAGTTAGCAGCTGGGCTACGATCCTCCTCTCCATGTCTTTAGAAGCCACCTCTCTCTTAGGGGTGATGGAATCTATTTCATCTATGAACAGAATACACGGGGCAGAGATCTGCAGGGGAAAGTTCAGAGAGAAAGACATGGTATGCATATCATCATATCAAAACACCAGTTATACAGTATCAGCAGTACCAGAGGAACATCACTTGGGTATCTGGTTAGATGTGCCGATGTACCTCCTCCAGTCCCTGGTCTTCTGTTGAGAAATCTAGATTGATATTAAACCACTACTAACCACAGCCTGGTCAAACAGCTCTCTGAGCTTCTGCTCAGACTCTCCGGACACTCCAGACACCAGCTCCGGAGCGGACACCTTCAACATGGGTAGCTGCAGCTCCTGAAACGCAAAATCACTTTATTTAACGTGATGTATTGAACAAGTACACAACAAAGCAGCAGTTTTAGCAGCTATTTCTTAGGCCAAAACTGTTTGAAGAATATTGCACTCTTTACCTGAACCAAACATCAAAACCAAAGTCTGACTTCAGAGGATTAAACCTCAGCTCATGTGCAGCGTCTCTCTCTCCACTTGTCCTCTAAGGCTCAACATCATGAGGTTGGCTGTGTAGTACCTTTGCTCTTTATACTACAACAATTGAACACTCAGACAAAATAATAAAATAACTATTCAACTATAGCTCATTTTGTCTAAAAGCTTTTTGGGTGTTCTCTATAGTACTAATAATGGATCAAAACCCTCACATGTTCTTGATGGAGGACCCTCAAACCCAATATCTACCTGTATACCATTTGCCTCAGCTCTGCATGCATACATGCCTGTCTGGCTGGCTGCTGTTGATTCCAGGCTGTAGGCATCCTATAATATACACTGCTCAAAAAAATTAAAGGAACACTTTGAAAACACATCAGATCTCAATGTGAAAAAAATGATGTTGGATATCTATACTGATCTGGACAGTTTAATGTCTTAGGAATGAAAGGATGTCACATCTTTTGATGGAAATAAAAGCTTCAGCCTACAGAGGGCTTCACTTTATAGACACCCCGAAAATCAAAGTGAAAAAATGATGTGGCAGACTAGTCCATTCTGCCAAAATTAAATTTCTGCAACTCAAAATGCTTCTCAATATCTTGTGTGGCCTCACGTGCTTCTATGCATGCTTGACAACGTCGCTCATGCTCCTGATGAGATGACGGATGGTGTCTTGTGGGATGTCCTCCCAGATCTGTCTAAGGGCATCAGTGAGCTCCTGTAAAGTCTGAGGAGCAACCTGGCGGCGTCTGATGGACCGAAACATAATGTCCCAGAGGTGTTCTGTCGGGTTTAGGTCAGGAGATCGTGAGGGCCATTCGATAGGATCAGTTCATTCATCCTCCAGGTACTGCCTGTATACTCTTGCCCCATGAGGCCGGGCATTGTCGTGCATCTGGAGGAACCCGGGACCTACTGCACCAGCGTAAGGTCTGACCATGGGTTGAAGGACTTCATCCCGATACCTAATGGCAGTCAGACAGTAGAGGTCTGTGCGTCCCTCCATGGATATGCCTCCCCAGACCATCACTGACCCACCACCAAACCGGTCATGCTGAACGATGTTGCAGGCAGCATAGCGTTCTCCTTGGCTTCTCCAGACCCTTTCACGTCCATCACAGGTGCTCAGGGTGAACCTGCTCTCGTCTGTGAAAAGCACAGGGCGCCAGTGGTGGACATGCCAATTCTGGTGTTCTATAGCAAATGCCAATCGAGCTCCACGGTGCTGGGCGGTGAGCACAGGGCACACTACATGAAGTCTGTTTCTGATTGTTTGGACAGAGACGTTCACACCAGTGGCCTGCTGGAGGTCTTCTGCAGGGCTCAGGCAGTGCTCAACCTGTTCCTCCTTGCACAAAGCAGCAGATATCGGTCCTGCTGATGGGTTGAGGACCTTCTACGGCCCTGTCCAGCTCTCCTAGAGTACCTGCCTGTCTCCTGGAATCTCCTCCATGTTCTGGAGATTGTGCTGACATCACATCTCCTTGCAACATCACGCGTGGATGTGCCATCCCGGAGGAGTTGGACAATCTGTGCAACTTCTGTAGGGTTAAGAAATCGCCTCATGCTGCCAGTAGTGATAATGACTCTAGCTAAAACCAACACTAGTGGAAAACCAGTCAAAGAGATCTAGAGGGAGAAACTTGAATTGGCCTCCACATGCAAAACCAGTCCTGTTTTGGGGGTTGTCTCATTGTTGCCCCTCTAGTGTTCCTGTTGTTAATTCCATCAACACCAATGCAGCTGAAACTGATGAACAACCCCCTCTGCTACTGACCTGACCACATCATTATCAGAGAAGTGTAATCCCTGATAAAAGATTGTTCCTTTAATGTTTTTGAGCAGTGTATTATATATATATATATATTATATTATATAGTCAGGGCCATAAGTATTTGGACTGTCACACTGACGGCTTCATGGCCAGATGTGGCCTATTCTGTCACTATTACATGACAAACGATGCAGTTAATAAGTCTGGAGTTGATTCAAAATGTTTATTTTCTATTTTATTTCTACACTTCAACCACATATTGACTGCTTCATTTCAAATCCATTAGAGTCGAGTAAAGAGGCAAAATTAGAAAGATTGTGACACAGCTTACAGTCAGGGCCATAAGTATTTGGACTATTATTATATGTTATATAGAGCGACACTATAGACTACAAATAACACAAAAAAAGCAATAAGTAAAACTATTAAACTAAATATAGAAACACACCACTTTATCTCTGCAGTGTTTCAGAAGGAGTGTTATTGGAGTATTAAAGGTCTACTATAGAAGATGCATAGCCCAAGTATAACAATAGAACAACAAAATCAACTGACTCAGTATAACACAATCAAATCTAATTTTGGGGAACACTATCTTGCACAAGGACACTTAGGACAGGAGGAGCCAGAAATCGAACTGTCGATCTTTTGGTTAGTGGACAACCTACTCTACCGAGCTCATACCGTGAAAGCACCAGAATCTTATAAAACACTGGAATAAAACGTTTTGGTCATACCACCCAGCATTACACACGAGACACTGGAACAAAGGGAAGCTGAGCATTACCATTCTAGACCACTTCTAGCTTCATGACCTCAGGAGAAAGGTGTCCATAAGCACCGTCCTGTACTCACCCCAGCCACAGCCTGAGCCAGCAGAGTCTTTCCACAGCCAGGAGGCCCGTGAAGGAGGAAGCCCCTCGGAGGAACCATTCCCAGCTGCTGGTACACCTCTGGGTGACGCATGTGGATCAGCAGCCTACACACCTCCTGTAACAATGGAAAACGATTGCAAGTTAAAACAATACAAATGCCTAACATAACATATGCTGCCAAATAACAGCCTCACTGTGTAGGATTCAAAAACCTTCAGTGCTAGTGACCATGCAGTGCAGCCACCCCCATTTCACTGTAGAAGAACATTTGGCACGGAGTCAAACAAAGCAGCAGGACAAAGGTACTTACTGTCAACGTCTCCTCATTGCCTCCTACGTCCTCAAACTTCACAGTGGGATACTGCAGCTCTGGTGACTTTGATTTTGCTGAGAAATCATTTATACAGAAAGAAATATACATTGAGTGCAAAATAGTTGTCACAGTGGACTGTGGTTAACTTATTCAAAATATACTAGATACTAGACATGGTGGTACCTTTCTTATTCAAGATTCGAGACTCTGTAGCTTCAGAGGATGTCTTCTTCTTTTTTTTGGACTTCTTGTGAGATTTCTCAGGCTCCAGCATGGACACATCTGTCTGCTGGTGACAAAAAAGTTACACAGAGCATGAAACCCTAACCCTAACTGTTAATGAAGATAACAGAAGAATCTCACTGGCAATAAACCTCATTTGAGCCAAATTAACTTTACAATCCTGAATGACAAATGCAGCAGATGAACCTCTCATTGTTGATCTCATCCAAATGAACGTTCATGTTGAACGCTGAGTATTCAGATCAGCTTCACATGCATCAAATCTACTCAACACAACAACTGCATCCATTTCATAACAAGCTCCGTACTTCACTCACTTCACAATTGAGGCGGAGTGAGGGATAAGTTAATTTATCGAAGGGCAGATGCAATAGTAAAATATGTGTTAGCAGTGGTGTGGTGGAAGGTATACGCAGGTGTACAGGGTACACCCACTTATCTTATTGCTGTTTACAGTAAACCGACCCAATAAAGACATTGGAACCTACCCATCTCATCAACACCCCTGTGTATATGTTACATATAGAGCTTCACTGCAAATTCACTGCTAATTAGAGAAAGTAACACAGTTATTACCTACTTAGTTACAATGTCAGCATGTTAACTGTGTTGTTAAGTGCAGTCGTGCCCTCCACTAAAACATACATTTGTTGCTGTATTAGTTGGCTCCTCTTCACACAGGTCGATAAGGATGTTGCTCTTCTCCGGACCTCTGCCTCTATCGATAAACCAGCCTCCCGTGGAAACCAGCGTCCCCGAACTAGGAGGGAGGTTGGCTGTGCTGGCAGTAGAGCCAGCAGGCTGATCTCTCCCAGGTGAGCAGCCGCTGGAGTCAGGGTGACCCTTCCGGTAGAGAGACGCAAGAGAGCTGTTCATGTGGTTGGTGGGCTGTGAATGGCAAAAATCAGCAACGAGGAAAGGTTAGATGTCACTGTCAAAATGGACTGTGCCAGCTTTGCAAAATAGGAAATGTTAAAACGTTCCAGAGGCATAAAGTTATCATATTTGAGGAAAATGATCTTTCGTAAGACAGGCCTACAAATCTACCCACGCTGGGTGTGTTCATTTATTTCTTAAAAGCAAGCTGACGTAGCTACGATGTGTGGAAGGAGGGATGTGTCTGTGAGTCTGACACTTTTTGTAACAGTCTACTATTACAAAAGTTTACAACATGTGAGAAAAGTGCTCGTTAGCCATCTTGCCCAGGGTCAGGAGCTATCACGCACTCGAACTTTTAAGTTTAACGTTCCCCAGAGCGGACAGCCTGCCAAGGCTTGCTGTTAGCTCTGGAGCTAGCTGACACTAATGTTGGGGTCTGACTTTGTGCTTGTGGTCACCATGTGCCGCTGAACAAAGGAAAAAACGTGGGCCTGCTTGTTCAGCCAAAAGCCTGATCTGAGTTGAAGATAACAGCAAGCTCCGAGGAACGTTTAACATCTACGTGTGAAATCTTCACCCAAACGCAACGCTGGCCTCCCATTGGTCAAGGCCCGGGGAGGTCGCGGTGGACTTCCGGTTCTACGACCGGAAGTCACGGAGTTGATAAAACACCAGAGCTCACCTGAACGCACCGCCGTTCCCGTCTGACTTGCGTCAGAGAAGGAGGCACGGATGAGGACTGTTGCTTGTAAAAGAACTGAGGTCAGTCTTAAAGTTGCGGGACGAATAAAGACTTTGTTTTGTTTTGAGCGACCCTGAAAAGATATATGGCAATGTGATAATTTATCCCTCAGTGCAGCTGTATTTCTTAAGGAAACTCAAAAAGGCACGATTCCTGTGCCAAATTGTCAACTTCTACAGAGAAGCAATAAAAGCACCCTGACTGGAAACAGTACAAACTTGCATGTGATGTGCACGGTCCAGGTCAGGAGAGCTCTACAGCAGGTGATTAAAACCACACAGAACATCACTGGTACCCATCTACTGAGCATCACTGATATTGGTGAGGAGAGGAGCCTGCAAAGAGCTTTACACATCCACAGAGAGCAGTAACATAAGCTTCCACCAGTCAGAATTCTATGACCAACATATGAACTTAATCCCTTAAATGTAACCATCGCTGTGCGTCTTACCGTGTTCTCCAGAACGTGGTCATCACTGTCAGAGGACTCTTGTGAGCTGCTGCCGTCATCACTGTGAACACACAGATTCGTAAGGCCTTAGTTGCACATTTAAAGAGAGCACATTAGAAGGAAGGACCGGTGAACCAGGCAGTCAGCAGGGAGGCTCCCATACCCAGTGTCATTGTGGCTGTGCTTGGCTCTCTTAGCCAAGTGTTTGCTCTCCAGATCATTCAGCCCGGAGTCCTTCATGACTGCATCATACACTAGGAGAGAGGATGGAGAAAGAAAAACAATCAGAACTCGCAGATCATATTCCAAGAGATTTTAATCATGAACACTGGACGTTTAATACGGCATCACTCTGCTTTCGCCTCTATTACCTTTCTCCACTTGAATCCTGAACGCTGTCTTGTTTCTCCTGCCATACTCCATTCTAAAGATGCAATATAAACCAAACACATCATCACTTTTATTTAGCATACATGCACATACACTCAGTGTCCAGTTTAGTGAAGACAAATGCAGTCATACCCAACAGCCTGCAATAACCCCCACCGTTATGGAGGCGCAAACGTTTTGAGGTGTTGATTCAACGGTTTGCTCATTTTTAGGGTTGTACTTTGTGCTGCTGTTGAACTTTATTGTATTCTACTGACAGGTGTTTCACCTCATACGTGTCAATAAAGGTAGAGTAAGTGAATGCAAGAAAAAGTACTTCTACACCTGTGATTATATACTTTGATAAACCAGGGCTCAACACTAAATTTTAGAAGTGGTTGCCATGTTGCCCATCAGGCATCAGCTTTTGGTTGCCAAAACTGAAAATCGGGTTGCCATTTTAAGTCATCTTATATTTAGATTTATTCAGATAAAATGCAGTTATACATCAGCTCAGACAAATGTGACATAAAATAAATAAAACTGTCTTACAGTAATCAAAGGAAACATTTTGTAGTTTGTGTTTTATCTGATACGTGGTGTCAGTTAGTGTGTCCGCCCTCATTCCTGGTAAACAAAATAGCAGTAGGTCAGCTGTAGTCACAAGTAACACCAGTAACACGAGTAACACCAGTAACACCAGTAACACCAGTAACACCACTGATGGCAACCAAAGGCCAAGACTGGGTTGCAAATTTCTCAAAATGCTTGCCAATGGCAACCCTTCTTTTTTTGTGTTTATGACTGGAACATATGACAGAACACATTCATCAACATTGGAAAAGGAAGTGTGGAGATCCGATTAAGAGCAACGGACCTTGAGACGATCGGCACCAACGGCCAACCACCCAGCAAGACCTGCCGGACAAAACGCCACCGAAAGCAACTGCTCAAGGGAGAAGAGCCCGAGATGGAAGCTACGCTAACCCAGCTAGAACCTAAGAATACTCCACTACCCAGCATGCTCCTGGCTGTCTGATGTACGAAAATAAGCTAGAGGAAATAAGACTTCAGGCAAACCCAGCAACAGGTCGTCGGTGATTAAATGCATGACAGGAAGGCACTACTGTTTGTTTGTTTGTTTGTCTTGTGTTTCTTGTTGCATAATGACAATAAATGATCCTTGAATCCTTAAATGATGCACTTGCCTGTACAGTTTTTGAAGTTCCACGGCCATAGCTGAAAGGTCCACATATTCACTGGTGCAGGTCGTCATATACTGAAACCAGAATTCAACATCAAACAGGGTCAGGTTTAACTACAACATCAGACATTTAGACCCAATCTCTGATTGGATTGAACAGGAAAAATAACATTGAAAAAGCATCGTGCACTTCATGCAAGAACAAGAGGGATATTAGATTTACATGACATCGCTGCTTTTGTCTCCCTCATATCCTGATGGCCGGCAGTTACCATACACTACATGTCGTTCACCAATTCACACACATTCAGAGGGTTCATCCCAAGTCTCTTTACTGCATCCCCGTTTCCCTCGCTTGCATCTTTTCTGCGTCTTAGTCCCTCCCACCAGGGATGCATGGAGAGACGCAAGGAAACCATGCGAGGAGAGAGGAATCGAGGAAATATGTTGTAAGAGAAATGAGACGTCCTCTTCTCTGTATCGTCACGTGAAGCAACGCCTGTTTCTGATGACGGCGGGTCAGCTGATCACAGCTGGATCAGCTGATCACAGCTGATCACAGCTGGATCAGCTGATCACAGCTGGATCAGCTGATCACAGCTGATCACAGCTGGATCAGCTGACAGTCTGCTTTAACAGCTGGAGTTTGTGTCTGTGTACATGATCAGTGTACTTGTACTAATAAAGACACAGTAATCATCACTGTCAAAGTAGAGGTGTGTTCTTTCTGTAGCCGGTTTATCAAACTGCATTGAGTATTTAATATACTGTTCTGTTTATAAGAGAAGGACTGATTTCTACAGCAGAATGAGTTTGTCCTATTTATGAATTAATTGCATCTGTATGTTTTGAAATTCTGATTGTGACGTCATTATTAAATAACCCAGAATATGATTTTGGTTTCTCTTGAATACTGGAATAAATGTATTAGGCTCAATGTTTCAGGGGAAATTTAAATGACATAACTCATCAAACCCGATCAGCCTCACGTGACTGAATGAAATGATGATACATGACACAATCTTTTTGGCTTGTTTGTGAAATCAATACCTCTGAACTCATTACATACATCCAAAAGCAGAAGAAGGAGGATTCGTACCTGCTCCACTCTCTGTCTGAGCCGACTGTCCAGACAGCCGCCGCTTCTGTTCTTCATTCCTGTGCTCCTCTGATCCTGCAGCAGGACAGACTGCAATCACAAATATAGCACAGCACGTATTCTACACTCCTGTTGTTTGGGGAGCAATGACATCAGCAATACAAAAACAACCAATCAGGAAAGGGTTTTATTGGCATAACCAACTCACTGACCTGATCTGTGTTCCGTATTAAACTGGAACACTGAGAAGGAAAATCCTTCATATTAGGCCGTGATTCCTATTTTGTATAGTTCAGAATAGGCTTGTTAGATTTATAAGCAGCCTCACTGTCTGTCTCTAGGATAGCTGGGATGATAATGATAAGGTAGTAATAATAATAATAATGACAGACCCCCCCATACTTATAGAGAACACAAACTGGGTCTTTGTATAGAAAGAGCTAAAGTCAGGATTCCAAGAAACTTCCTGGAGAGATCGATAAGACTGCAGAACTTTCCCAAACTTCGATAAATATTTCAGCTGAGTCTCTTCATCATCAGTTATTCATCACATACACATCTTCTTATTCTAGCAGTCAATATGAACAGCTCGCAGAAGATTTCAAAATGTACACACATGATTGTTCAGCAGGGATAAAGACTATTAATCAAGAACCAACTGAATGATTTAACAACAGACATATATATATTGGTATTAATAGATAAGTCATATAGTCTATCACATCTCAGTAGCTTGAGCCCAATAATATGAGGGATTAAGGGGGAAATTACTTTGTATGAATACTGTCATCCGTTATCATTTGTTAAATATCGCTTTGACGTTCACCAAACATTCTTTTAAGAAATAACGAACGGAGAATAGAAGGCACAAAACGCCATCACCCGCTGTAATGTGTTAGCAGAGCGGATTCAACCCAAAGACGAAACATAACAAAGTTATTTACCTCAACAGAAACACCACCACGTCGGCAAGTGTGACCAATTCTTGTGTTGTGACGGTAACTTGATTTAACATTTAGCACGTGGACGTATTATGGGTCCACGGTTTGTCAGCGCGACGACCCCGGAAACGAACATTGTTCTTCTTCGTCTGCTTCCTTCCTCTTCTTCTTCTTCTTCTTCTTTAGTTTAATGGCAGGTTGCAACCGTTGCTTATAACAGTGCATACCGCCACCTAATGTAGTACGAGTATGTAGTATTATTGTCACTGGATGATTTTTGCAGGTTTGCAGCCACAATAAGTGCAATCAGTCAACATCAAAATAAGACATAACAATACAAAGCAGTACAATACATATGGGGTCAGATCAGTCTCAATAATTGCAAATGCACACAGAAAGAAAAAAGCGCCAAAAGCGCCGCCCAAACGCGCCCCGCTAAATAAATAAAGTTGATTTAGGATTTGTATAAAAATAATGATTCATTAATAATCCCCTTCGATGGCACCTTGCATAATGACTCCTACCCTATAAATTGGTGAATGACATGTAATGTAAAAAAGTGTCTCCATCATAAATGCTCCGATGACTAGAAAGGCGATAAACACATACAAGTACATTCACCATTTAGTTACCAAGCTTGAACTGAACATACTTGTGTTGGAAGTGCTCAATTGTCAGTCTCACGTTAGCTTGATGCACAGTTCAGTTTCGCTCTGTAATGCTCCGCTATGTGAGTGAAGGTCCGGTACCGTGGTCTATGTTATTGATTGTCAGTGGTATTTCCGTTGACTATTGCAGTAACACGCCGTTGCGCTCATTAACCACTTACAATAGTTTGTTTCACATTGACTGATGCGACTCGAGGATTCAAGGATCATTTATTGTCATTATGCAACACAGGGATGCACAACAAAATGCAGTTGTAGACCAATTGCAACACAAGAGAATCATGACAAATAAAACGAAACAAAAACAGTAGTGCATTGTCCTGCTGCTCTCCATAAATGGATCGCTGGAGACCTGTACTCTGAAGGCGAGCCGTCTCTGTTTCCGACTCTCGACTTCCTCTACTCAACTTTCATTATTAAAGTTGGAGAACGGAACAAGCTGATGTTTTGGTGCTCTGAATTGCAGTGCACGTGTTCATTCAATGAGACAACAACAGACAAAGCGTTGACCGTGATTATCGAACAACGAACTCACACGTATCAGAACACATTTACATGAACACAAGTAGAGCGATGAGGTGAGGCAACACCCCTAAACTGACAGTGTTCATGATACAACGTGAACAATGGCAGATTCATTACACTTCGTGCACGGACCCTCAATCTCGTTTTTACCCAACTTCTGTATTATTATTATTATTATTATAATTATTATTATTATTATATGTATCTTCTAATTTATTTGTATCAAACAAAAAATAAGCTATTTTAATTGTAGCTTATAGTTTCGTTCTGGTGTAAAACGCTTTATTTATTCTTGCTATTTGTTTTTTTTATGTTATTGTATTTGTAAACTCAGGTCTACTTTAAATTGAGAACAAACACCTGTTTAAGAAAAGCGTTGAGACTATTTGCACACACGCTCACTTTCACTTCCTCGTCGGGTTATTTTAGGGTTACTTCCTCGTGTTATGTTGTAGGCCTGGTGTGACGGTGTGACGGTGTGACAGTCATGAACGACGGCCACAGAACAGAAGCACAGGCGGAGGTTTCCCGACAGGAGCTTTATGAAGATTACGTGAACTATTACCTTCAGCCATGTCCGGAGGTTCGGCCGTGCTGCGACCCCTCGTTGCTGAAGAAGGCGGCTCAGTATCTGCTGAGGGAGCCGGAGCCCGGAGACGCTTTCACCGTGTTCCCGTTCTACCGGGCTGTACGGCAGGATTGTGTATCACAGAGCACACACGGAAGGAAACATCTGCACGCTTTTATTAAAGCCACCGAACTGCTGGAAACTCTCTGCGTCAATCTCTTCGTTCAACCCTGGAAGAAAGAGATCAAGACACTGAAGGTGGCCGCCTTCTTCTTCTTCTTCTTCTTCTTCTTCTTCTTCTTCTTCTTCTTCTTCTTCTTCTTCTTCTTCTTCTTCTTCTTCTTCTTCTTTCGTTTGTTTTTCTTCAGCCACTGCCTTTCAGGTCACTTTGATTACCCGTGTTTACGGGTAATTCAACGTGAATTGAGGAATACTCAACATGTAAGCATTGTATCGGATTAAATGATGAAGTTATACTTCAAGTTATACTAGTCAAACCTGCCTTAAACGAGTACTTCGTATTGAATTGGGACACAGCTAGTGTCTCCATGGCACGAGTTGTCCACCAGAGAGCGTTGACAATTATGAAATCATTTTTTAACTATAAAATGCCCACTCACTACATCATCTTGGTCACAAATCTTTAATAACCGCATTTTAACGATCCTTAATAATCTCCTGTTTCTTTATTTGATAATGAATAATATAAATGTATTTCTTTTTCTCTGTGTCTCTTTCAGACGTTTACAGGTCCATTTATTTACGGTCTCCTGCCAGTTCTCAGCAGTTCTACCATTCAGTCGGTCCTGGGCTCTATTGGCTACCTGCCCCATACTGATGCTCCACAAAGGTAGGGGACAAGGACAATAAGAACCAGAACAAGAGTGACGGTAAAGGCTTTAGACATCGAGCAATAAGATGGAGCAGGGTGTCTCCCTGCCAGGAGAAACACACCACACACACACACACACACACACACACACACACACACACACACACACACACACACACACACACTTGTAGACAGTGAATTAGGCCTGAACTTTGGTCAGGTGAGTTAGACTTAAGATGTCTTGGCAAAGCATGTCAAGCACCTAAGATATAATACGTCAAATGTACAAGTGTTCATATCTTCTCTTTTCAATTTTTAAAAACAGGAAGTAGATTGCTGTTTAGTTAAAAATATATAAATATATTTTTCTTAATATATAAGTCTGTGTTTGATACTTAAGATCTTCTCTATAAACTCAAACAGACAGTTCGTGGAAAGTTTAAAAAGTTTTATTTTTCCAGACTTAACGTTAGTTACAGCGCTGTGGGTCTCTCTCTCTGTCTCTCTCTCTGTCTCTCTCTCTCTCTCTCTCTCTCTGTGTGTGTCTCTCTCTCTCTCTCTCTCTCTCTCTCTCTCTCTCTTTCTCTCTCTCTCTCTCTCTCTCTCTCTGTGTCTCTCTCTCTCTCTCTCTCTCTCTCTCTGGTGGAGAGCGTGGTGGTAGAGAGCGTGGTGAGCGTTGCTAAATGTTTGGTGATTTTTTTCAAACGTTTCATCTTTTTTTCATACATAGTTCACTGTGTGATTGACTTGTGGTGATATTTTTGTGTGATCAGTGGTATTTTGGCGGACAGAAAACCGTGTTTCTTGTCGGGGATGGCGTCCTCTGAGACGCCGTCCCTGTCGCTGAGACATGGAGTTCGGGTTCAGCCCGACCCGTGTGTCCCGGTAGAGGCGGTTCTCCTGGCTGTGGGGGACCGTGTGGGACACGTTAACCTGAGCTATGCCTCCAGGATGAACAGAGGTGTGGTGGTGTTTCTAAAAGAGGAGCGTTTTGTGGCGGATTTAATATTGAGCGGCGTCACGCTCAACGGCGTGTATCTGCAGGTTTCCCCGCTCGCAGTGCCCTCCACCCGGGTCACCGTCTCCGGTGTTCCCCCGTTCATCTCCAACCAGGTGTTGGAGCGGGAGCTGCAGCGCTTCGGGAAGCTGGCGAGCAGCTTCAAAACTGTGGGTCTGGGCTGTAAAGACGATAAACTGAAACATGTCCAGTCCTTCAGGAGACAGGTGTTCATGTTCCTTACCGGTCCTTCTCAGACGCTGGAGGTCTCCTTTAGGGTGAAACACGGGGAGGGACACTACATGCTGTACGCTAGCACAGGTAGCATCAGGTGCTTTGAGTGTGGGGATGTGGGGCACAAGCGGACCGCTTGTCCTCGCAGGCCGGCCGAAGGGCGCCCCGAGCCGGGGGCCGTACCGGCGGAGGAGCTCGATCACACCGGGGCTCCGCTGAATGACGAGCCGGCGGAGGTCGCTGCTCCGGGGGGGGGGGGGGGGCGATGATCCGCCGACCGAGGAGGAACACAGCGGGCAGACAAACAATCAGGTCGGGGAACAGAGAGCTGATTCAGGCGGAGAAAAAATGATCGATGACAACTCAGCTGTTCTGAGTCTCACAACAGAGGGAAGGAAAGTAGCAGAGGAAGCACTGACAGCAGGAGAAGACGAAGGAATCAGGGAAAGTGGAGCAGGCAGCAGTAAAGGGCCGACAGCTGAAGCTGACCAAGGTCAGGCTGCTGGTCCAGAGCAGGCTGATGTTGCAGAGGACAGCAGCTCTCGGACTGAGCGACCGGAGCCAGAGGACAGCGTGGAGGAGGCAGCCTCCACACGTGATGAACCCAGTGGGTCCAACAGCCAGGTGTCCGGTGGGGAGGACATGGAGGATGACTCTGAGGTAAACATGTCTGCTAGTGGAACCTCCAGCATAAACATAGACCTGTATACACTGGAAGAAATCAACTCATATCTGGATCAAACATTTAATAAGAAATCTGTCAGAATAAGTGATTACTTCAGTGATGTCACCAAATTCCTTCGATCAGTCCACACATGGAGGCACCTTCTGGAGGAGAAGAAGCGTTTCCGTCTTAAAAAGCAGATCACTCTCCTTCACAAAGCACAGAAAGGTAGAACTGTTCAACAGACGAAACCCTGATGATCATGGTCTCCACAGTGTCTGTGTCTCTGTCCTGCTCTCTGTCTCTCTGCTCTGACCCCTCAAAGCAGAGCCTCAACATCACACCGTTGAACATCACCGGTGGAGAGATGGACAGAACCGGGCCTCAGTACCTGAAGTCTCCACTGAAGTCAAAGCCACTGAGATGCTCTGGGCAGCGTCTCCTCATGGAGGTGTGAGCGTTGCTTTAAACAGCTGCAGGCTGGAGTCAGAAGAAGCTCTGGAAGCTGCTTCGCTCCATCCAGCTCAGATTCTGGGGGTCGTCTACAAGACGGGGAACCGGACTACGGATCGGACGCAGACCTGGTCTTGCTGGACGACGTTAAAGAAGAAGAAGTCTGCTGATGGGAACCGATGAACCGCGGTGCCTTCAGGGGACGATCCGGTCTAACGGATTGGAAACTATTGGACATATGAAATCTAAGACTTTTTCTGAGTCTGTTGTACTTTTTGATCTTTAGTTCAGGTTGAAAGTTCAACTTTGACTGATGACTGAAGTAAAAAGATGAGTTTCATGTTTGATATGTATGTTTCTGTGGTTGGAGGAGTTGTTTTATTTCTTATTTATTTGAATTCATGACGTGACAGTAATCTGTTCTGGATCAATAAAAGGTTTTTTTAAAAATCAAAAAAAATCTCTCTCTGTCTCTCTCTCTCTCTCTCTCTCTGTGTGTGTGTGTGTGTGTGTCTCTCTCTCTCTCTCTCTCTCTCTCTCTCTCTCTCTCTCTCTCTCTCTCTCTCTCTCTCTCTCTGGTGGAGAGCGTGGTGGTAGAGAGCGTGGTGAGCGTTGCTAAATGTTTGGTGATTTTTTTTCAAACGTTTCATCTTTTTTTCATACATAGTTCACTGTGTGATTGACTTGTGGTGATATTTTTGTGTGATCAGTGGTATTTTGGCGGACAGAAAACCGTGTTTCTTGTCGGGGATGGCGTCCTCTGAGACGCCGTCCCTGTCGCTGAGACATGGAGTTCGGGTTCAGCCCGACCCGTGTGTCCCGGTAGAGGCGGTTCTCCTGGCTGTGGGGGACCGTGTGGGACACGTTAACCTGAGCTATGCCTCCAGGATGAACAGAGGTGTGGTGGTGTTTCTAAAAGAGGAGCGTTTTGTGGCGGATTTAATATTGAGCGGCGTCACGCTCAACGGCGTGTATCTGCAGGTTTCCCCGCTCGCAGTGCCCTCCACCCGGGTCACCGTCTCCGGTGTTCCCCCGTTCATCTCCAACCAGGTGTTGGAGCGGGAGCTGCAGCACTTCGGGAAGCTGGCGAGCAGCTTCAAAACTGTGGGTCTGGGCTGCAAAGACGAAAAACTGAAACATGTCCAGTCCTTCAGGAGACAGGTGTTCATGTTCCTTACCGGTCCTTCTCAGACGCTGGAGGTCTCCTTTAGGGTGAAACACGGGGAGGGACACTACATGCTGTACGCTAGCACAGGTAGCATCAGGTGCTTTGAGTGTGGGGATGTGGGGCACAAGCGGGCCGCTTGTCCTCGCAGGCCGGCCGAAGGGCGCCCCGAGCCGGGGGCCGTATCGGCGGAGGAGCTCGATCACACCGGGGCTCCGCTGAATGACGAGCCGGCGGAGGTCGCTGCTCCGGGGGGGGGCGATGATCCGCCGACCGAGGAGGAACACAGCGGGCAGACAAACAATCAGGTCGGGGAACAGAGAGCTGATTCAGGCGGAGAAAAAATGATCGATGACAACTCAGCTGTTCTGAGTCTCACAACAGAGGGAAGGAAAGTAGCAGAGGAAGCACTGACAGCAGGAGAAGACGAAGGAATCAGGGAAAGTGGAGCAGGCAGCAGTAAAGGGCCGACAGCTGAAGCTGACCAAGGTCAGGCTGCTGGTCCAGAGCAGGCTGATGTTGCAGAGGACAGCAGCTCTCGGACTGAGCGACCGGAGCCAGAGGACAGCGTGGAGGAGGCAGCCTCCACACGTGATGAACCCAGTGGGTCCAACAGCCAGGTGTCCGGTGGGGAGGACATGGAGCATGACTCTGAGGTAAACATGTCTGCTAGTGGAACCTCCAGCATAAACATAGACCTGTATACACTGGAAGAAATCAACTCTTATCTGGATCAAACGTATAATAAGAAATCTGTCAGAATAAGTGATTACTTCAGTGATGTCACCAAATTCCTTCGATCAGTCCACACATGGAGGCACCTTCTGGAGGAGAAGAAGCGTTTCCGCCTTAAAAAGCAGATCACTCTCCTTTACAAAGCACAGAAAGGTAGAACTGTTCAACAGACGAAACCCTGATGATCATGGTCTCCACAGTGTTTGTGTCTCTGTCCTGCTCTCTGTCTCTCTGCTCTGACCCCTCAAAGCAGAGCCTCAACATCACACCGTTGAACATCACCGGTGGAGAGATGGACAGAACCGGGCCTCAGTACCTGAAGTCTCCACTGAAGTCAAAGCCACTGAGATGCTCTGGGCAGCGTCTCCTCATGGAGGTGTGAGCGTCGCTTTAAACGGCTGCAGGCTGGAGTCAGAAGAAGCTCTGGAAGCCGCTTCGCTCCATCCAGCTCAGCTTCTGGGGGTCGTCCACAAGATGGGGAACCGGACTACGGACGGACGCAGACCCGGTCTTGCTGGACGACGTTAAAGAAGAAGAAGTCTGCTGATGGGAACCGATGAACCGCGGTGCCTTCAGGGGACGATCCGGTCTAACGGATTGGAAACTATTGGACATATGAAATCTAAGACTTTTCTTGAGTCTGTTGTACTTTTTGATCTTTAGTTCAGGTTGAAAGTTCAACTTTGACTGATGACTGAAGTAAAAAGATGAGTTTCATGTTTGATATGTATGTTTCTGTGGTTGGAGGAGTTGTTTTATTTCTTATTTATTTGAATTCATGACGTGACAGTAATCTGTTCTGGATCAATAAAAGGTTTTTTAAAAATCAAAAATCTCTCTGTGTCTCTCTCTCTCTCTGTGTGTGTGTCTCTCTCTCTCTCTCTGTGTCTCTCTCTTTCTCTCTCTCTCTCTCTCTCTCTCTCTCACCTCATATTTACTTTAAATCAACACTTACACATAATAGTGTACTAGATTATGGGTCATTAATGTGGTGAACACTCGTCTCTCATCGTTTCCTCTGTTTCGTTGTTTCTGTTCTCACTCGTAGCTCTGCTGTGGCTGAAGTCTCTGTCCTACTGGAGAGCATTTACTGCTTTTGTTCCTTTACATTTTATCTGCGGACTTCACAATAGTTGTGCAGAACAAAATAAGCATTAATAAGGACAGGAACAGAAGAAGAGCTTGATAGCTGAAGGCTCTGGCTCCCATCGTACTTTTTGAGACTCTAGGAACCACAAGTAACCCCTATATCCTTGTAAATGTTTTCAATCTCATTTGATCTTAAATGTTCACATCACATTTGGAAACTGGGGGGTTTGAGGTTGCACCAACTAAATCAGGGAGTGAATCTTGAAGCAAATGGGGAAAGTTACCAACAGGTTCTGTCATTTGGTCCGCTCGTCTCATCACCTTTTGTCTTGTTCTCTTTAGTTGTCCTCTAAACTGTTTGATGTATTTCAGTGAATACAGACTCAGTGAGGATGCTAACCCAGACAGGGCCATGCTATTGGGCTTCGAACTGCTGCTGGCCAGGGTGGAATGTGACCATCTCCTGGAGATCTTGGAGAAGGACCAGCTGGGACCACAGGTAAGATCACAACCATGTTAAATATTTGCCTTTTAATGACATACGTTAAGTTTTAGAAATGCAATTAACAAAAGAAACACTTAGATCACACATTTGGAGATATATAAACACACACATTGTCAGTGTATCTCATTAGCATGGAAAATAAACACACTGATAGTGATACTATGTATCTAATATGTTGTACTCTGTTATTTTATTGTATATTTTGTGCATTTTTCATACTTAATATTTTTATTTTTACTCTGTTACTTTGTTTGCTGAAGTATATCTTTGCTGCTGTAACAAACAATAAAGTATCTACCAGTCCTCCACCCAACACCTATATGTAAATGAATGGCAGCCATAGGATAGGGTTTACAGTAGATCACTGTCATTTCATGGCTTTCATGTGCTGTAACCTTACACTGCAGGAATTTCTGGAGGTTCTCCAGAGGAGAATGGGGTCTACAAAACTGGATGAACCTACAGAGAAGAAGACAATAATAGGACAGAAGGAAGAGGAGAACAAGAAGATGGAAGAGGTATATATATATAAAAGAGGAAGGGAACAGTGCAGACGTCTGGTTGACTGTGTTGAGAATGGGGACATAAAGAAAGAAAGAACAGGAGTGGGACCAGAGAGCTATGAGAACTGTAATGTCATTTCAACATGGCAGCACACAATGAGAAGAACTAGACAGCTTTCACTTTAAACTCTAGTCCATTATGATTCAGGTTTATGATTTAGATAGAAAACATATTCAAATTATTTTCCAAAGTTTTAAAAACTATTTGAACAAAGTAATGGGATGTAAACAAATGATATTTAAAGGTGCTATCAGTAACATTTTAAGTGGTTTTAAAAACAGCAGTGTCATTAAATACATGAGTTGAAATTTGATAAAACTTTACTAAATTTACCTCACATTTTACTTGAGAAAGGAAACACTGCTGGATGCATACAGTTTACAGATATACAGAGGAATCAGCTTGTAATGATGCGCCTGAGTGCAAGAGTTTTTTTATGTTTCCTACTCGCGTAAACACACACACACACACACACACACACACACACACACATACATACAGATGCGCGATAGCACACAGTAAGACAGACAACTTGGATTTTTTATTTCAGACTTTCATACTATTTTGTATGAACAAGTGATATAAAACTAGATAAACTTGGGTAAATTATTGCAATATTGTTAAAAAATAGGCTTTTCTTTTTTTTTCGGGCATATTTGAGTATTTATTTTTCTTTCTGTCACCGCCCCCATAACTGTTGGATGGGACCTGTTGGGGCCGGGCTCCGCCCCATCCCCGGTAGCTAGAGCTCTATTTGGGTCACTCTAACTGTTCCCTTTTGAGCAGGCGACATGGGGAAGGAAGGATGGGTCACCAGTAACTAAAGGTAAAGGGTCTGGGGGCGTCCCAAAGCTGGACCACTCCGTCAAAAAAAGAACAACCAAACACAAATTGTCAATAACTACAAAATGAAACGATAACATGGTTGACCCTGCAGTACTGATCCTGCTGACCCGTTCTGGAGCTCCCTGAAGGTGCTGCCAGGGGACTGCACCTTATTTTATATTATCATTACTATTACTATTATTACTGTTGTTATTGTTATAGTGTATAATAATACGCGTATAATGATTATTGATATTATTACGTCATTTATGATATTTGCTCTTTTATTTATTTACTATTTTTTTTTTTTTAATTAGTAAATAAATAAAGTGAATAAAGCTTTTACATAGCTTCATTCACTGTTCCTATCATCCTCTTGTTGTTCTGTTATTGTATTTTGTCTAGCAATAAAATAAAGAATGATCAGGTGTATAATGCATGTCAGCATACATCATCATGACCCAGCCTGACATGCCAGACTGAAGAACCAGGATAACAAACATAACCAGTCTTAACAAACTAACTGCACCCTGTACTGAACTCAGCTTTGTTTTATTTCGCCAGGTACCTCTGTGTTTGGACATCAGGCCTGCAGTGAAGCCCCAGCCCAAGCCTCGAAGCTGCCGTCTCAGTGGCATAGACCAGTCCATTATGGAGATGCAGATGACCTACCCAGACCTCGCCTTCAGGGGCCGTCCTCTGCTACCGGACAAACCTCAACGAGCAAACGGCAGCAGTAAGGACGTTCACACTGTTAGCGCCAATGATAACAGTGGCGACGGTGAAGCTGCCGAGGTTCCCAAAATAGAGTCCATCAAAGGCACCAAAGTCTCTGCTACAACTATACGCAGTAAAAATGATGGCGGCAAAGCTGATGAAGTTTTTGGTGACGATCGCAGAGGCAGTGGTTGTAGTGACAGGAACAGTGGCGGATCCGCCGCCGCCGGAGATGGAAGCAGAGATGATGGTGAGCTCAGGGGTCCTCAGGCCATTTCTCTGCACATCACACTGAGAGCTGCATCCACAGCAGAGCAGAGCCTGAAACATGGAGAGGCTCGGCCCACAGCAGAGCCTCCTGCCTGGACACAGCAGCAGACGGTAGCAGGTAACACACTCGCGCATCTAAAGCACTACATTTCAGGTAACATATGGACACAATTTCAAATATATTGAGCACTGAATACCAGAAGCTGTAGCTCAAATTTCTATTCCATGAATGAGGAGTCCATTTATTTAGAAGTGGGCTAAAATCCTCCTATGACAGGATACATAATCTCATAATAATGTAACAGTTTATGGATAAAACAAGAGAGAACCAGAGACATTGAAAGGATAGCTACCACAGTATGAACTGTATGGCAAAATGTCAGTCTACTGTTATTACGGACTCTCTTTTCGAAGAAGAAGAGTCTCCCTCTATGCACTTACGTTTCATTTGTTGATTATTTTGTTACTTGCTGTACTGTCACTGTCATAAATATGAAACTCTGATTTTTACAGACCTACAAAATAAGAGACCGGCCAACTCAAAGCTTCCCTCTTTGAGCTCCATGGACGAGGAGCAGGAACTAAGGCAGCTGGCAGAGAGCATGTGCCAGTTCCACGTGCAAGAGACCAAAAAGGAAGTGAAGAGAAAAGAAGAAAACAAGAGGGAAGAGGGAAACACAAATAAAGAGAGGAGCCAGACAGAGAGAGAGGCAAACACAGAGGCAGAGGAGGAGAACCTCGGAAAGCCAGTGATGACAGGTCCAGCCCTGAGCCATGCTGCAAGTAGATCCTCTCAGTTTGATCCTGCAGTGATGGAAGAGCAGAAGCAGCACACTGTGTGTCACCACTCAACACTGGCCGTCGGTACTAAAGATTGCCAGAGCTGTAAAGGAGGAGACGATACAGAACAGCAGGAAGTAGAGGACACTGTGAGAGCAGAAACAGGCAGAGATGAGGAGCAGCTGACAAAAAGCTTTGTTATAGTCGAGCATCACAAGAAATAACATGCTCTCAGGGCTAGTTTACACGTACTGCGTATGGAAATGATCAATAACAAAACTACTGAGCAAGTCAAGACCAATACAAGCTGTTATCAGTCTATAAACCAAGAGTTAACGGTGCACTAAACGAGTCGTTTTAATTATTTAACGCTCATCCTTGTTGGCTTGACTTATGGCTGTAAAAAGATTGTAGTATTCTAAAGAAAACTAAAAACTGTTAGTTACAGTGAAGGAACATCCTGAGTTTATGGGTTGACAGCAGTGAAGTGGGTAATGTTGCAGTGGTATCTGTTGTCATTGGAGTCCACTAGGATATAAGGTCATTATAATATAAGATAATTGGAACTCACCCCAGTCACTGCTCCTCATAAGGGACAAAACTAACAATTGTTTACCGCCACAAGTCAAGCCTAAAGGGAATAGACTTTCGGTAGAGTTGTCCAGACAAGATGCTTTCACTGGCACATTCTATAAAAACTTAATAAACTTGTTTGAATAAACTCCAATGCAAATTTGACCTCCTCACTTGTACTCATACGTGTCTTACTTGTAGAAATAATTGAAAGGAGCAATGTATAAATACACAAATGACTAGCCAGTCAGCAAGTTCTGTAAAACGTCTTTCCCAATAAATGTCTTAGTACGAGCGACGGTGTCCCTCTGTGTGATTTCACTTGAGGGACTGTATTTGTGTTCTTGTCTTTTCTCAGATCGACGTCGGTGGAGCTTAGCTGAAAAAGGCCGATGTCTCATTCTTCCATGGGCCGTCACAGCTGAGCAACATTACAAGTAGAATCTGATAACACTTTGGTAGAAGTTTGCTTAAGTTGCCAGTACTGTCAATCAGCAAACCACACCCACATAGTCCTCCTGAAGCAGATTCGTGTTATAAACGTGTTCTGTGGTTTAACTGTCGAAATGTACTGCTATAAATAAATATTTGATCTCCGCGGGTACACTCTACAGAGTATTACATGCTGAGATCTAATCTCATGTACAGCTTCAGTTTAGGAAGTCTTCATTTCATTTGAATCTTTTTCACCTTTCAGTTAATGGACCTTAAAATAGACCCCATGGATAAATGACCAAACAGGCGTGGAATGACTGAGCAGTCTTCTCCGTCTCTTAAGAATAAGCTGTTGTGATTGTGGTTAGCTATGGGCTTCTCATTGATCTGCTGTGGCTTGGATTATAACTCACTATGGACAGAAGCATCTGCCTAATGAATGAATGTTAATGTCAAATCACAGCGCCGATTCGTAAGTAGATCCTTTAACATTTAGTACATATATGTTTTTCTTAATTTTTCCATAACACTGCAGATTTAGCCCACATTAAGTTAAGCAAAACAAATACAAAATATTTCACAACAAATGAGTTGTGCCTGAAGAAAACAGAGCCTCACAGGTTTCTTTAGAAGATATTCTTCTAATAAGTTAAGATTCATGATTCAAGTTGTTCATTAGTACAATCGTGAAATGCTTTTAATGACAAATTGAAATCCTTATAAAAGGAAATTGTTACCAAAACTGAATTGTTGTATTACTGTGGGTCATTTTAAATACATACATTGGACAGTAACAGGAAAAAAAATCGCACTCAAATAATGGCCTAAACAGGGTTACTCTATCAGCACAAACGCATCAGGACAGGCTTGCACGGTGGCCCCTGCTGTCAGTGTATGAATGGGTGAATGACGACGTGTAGCGTTAAAGCGCTCTGAGTGGTCGGTTTAGGTCCAGTCTATTTACTAAGAACAATGTTTTGCAGACTGATGACATAGAAAATTATTCTTTGATGGACAGAATCAGCAGAACAAAATATATTCCATCATTGTTACCATGAGCGTCTCTGGTGGTGAATGAAGCAGAGAGACTTACATTACATTACAGCTCAAGGACACACTGACATGAGACTAGTAGAGAAGGAACCGGGGATCGAACCGCCGACCCTCTGATTGACAGGCGGCCCTGCTCTCAGCTGCATTGAAGGCAGCTCTTGAATCCGGTTTTGCACATAAATATAATTTTTTAGGAGTTGTGAAATAAAACAAGGCCGATTAATTTCATTAAACCAATCAATGAGTCCAAGAGAATTAGTAAATAGTTTGGGAAATCAGGTGAAAGAACGATGTCATCAAGTATCCTGCCAATGACTTTCAAAAATGCAGAAAAGGCAGTTTGTGATCAGTTCGTCTCTCGTGTCAATGAAGGGGAAGTTACTCTACACCCAATGCAGTTTGGTTTCCTAAAGCATCATTTAGCCATCAAACAGCAAATAGACTTTTTTTAATAAATCAAAAGATTTGTTGCTGTTGGAGCTGTGTTTTTAGTTTTTAAGATGTTTTTATAATGTTTTACTTTCATAAAAAAAAAAAAAAAGATCTCTCTGCTGAACAATCATTGTTAATTTCCTTAAAAGAGCAATGGGAACATTACAATATGTGTAGGAATGAAAAAACTGCACTTCAAATTAATAGGAATATTCTTTTTATATATGGTCCTGAAAGCGTGTGTCAGTAATCAAGTGCCACTTCACCCCTTGATCTCTAAACATCTGATATTTGATTCTTCAACTAACATCTGACCACACAAAGGAGCAGAATATGCTTAAAATCAAACATGAGGATTACAGATGTAAACAAAGTTACCTTCCTTAAAAGGACACATTTAAACCCTACACGGTCGTCATCGTGACATTTTTTAAATTATAATAAATATACATAATAACTGTGTAACAGGTGGAATGGTGGTAGTTACTGACACGTGTACTGTCCTGAGGTCAAGAATTTCAATCTGCATTGACCACATCATGTGATCCGACTCATTGAGGTTTAGAACCCAAAACGCATCAAAGACAAGTTCTACGGATAATCTTTGAGTGCATCACATTACAGAGTGGAATAAACAGAACTTATATATAAAAAGTTTATATGTTTGTAATTAAAAGCTACTTATTTTGAGAATTAGAACACATCTTCGCTATGCTGTAGGTGCAACGTTGTCCCATGTAGAGACAAAATGATAATCTAAATCTTAGAATTCTGTGTGTGTGTGTGTGTGTGTGTGTGTGTGTGTGTGTGTGTGTGTGTGTGTGTGTGTGTGTGTGTGTGTGTGTGTGTGTGAGACTATATGTTATGTATATATCAGCGATAGCTTGCAGCTAAAATCTTTTCACGGTTTTCCTCAAATTGGTGCAGCATCTTCTGGGGGTCATGGTCAGCAGGAATCACCTGTGTACACACACACACACACACACACACACACACACACACACACACACACACACACACACACACACACACACACACACACGATTACAGCAGGACATCAATGACATTGCGTAACAAGAGGGATGAGGTGGAAACACATTTGGTCAGAGCTTGGTGGTAAAAGGTTAATCTGTTTGTTCAATGTCTACACAAACCAAAGCAAACAGCTGCCAGGGTGTGAACTGTCACTCACCAGCACAGGAGCCGGTAGAGGGGCGGAGCTACGCTTGATGAGCCAGTCCTCATACAGCTGGTGGATGGACTCCAGATACTCCTGGTGAACGGAATCAGATCAGGATCGGTTCATTTGCATTTATGTTTAATGTCGGCACACACAAGGAACATTTCAAACATCGACATAAAGAAACACTTTTCAAAAGGCTACATGTAGTTCCACATTGGCTACATGCCAATGTTGATTCCAATTACTTTCTGGTCAAAGTGCACCTTTCACCAGAATGCCCAATATTTTCCTGATGATTACAGAAAAGGTGGGAAGTAAATCCACTGGAGTTGTTTCCTTGATGTTTAAGAGCTCATCTCTAGTGGACGAGCTATCAGAGGTTTATCTTCACACTGATTTCCCTTTAAGTTAGTTGACAATGTTTCTTCTCTGTGAAGTGAAACCATACGTTTGAATGCGTGTCCTCACCAATGGAATTACTTTCTCCTCCTCTCTGCATCTCTGCTTTAACCTGTCGTGGCAGGTCTGAGGAGACGTCTGCAGGTAGACTGGAGCCAGAGGAAGAAAAGAAATTCAACCCGACGTGATTGTTGAACAAATTCAAATGAGACCGAGGGAGTACATCATGTTTTCATGAGCTGGAAATGACTTGTTCTGTGTAATTTCTGTGGAAGATGACCTTTTGTGGCAAAAGACTTGCAAGACAGGATAGGATGCCTGTAAGCACTCATCATCTCTTCATTTAAAGTCACATCCACAGTAGAATAAACCAACTTTAACTCAGACTCTGCTTCTGATTCCTGAACAAACATTTTGCCAATATATGCTTTCAGTCTAAAAATGATGGCAACATAAAAAACAAATCAAATTATTGTTTAATGTTATAGTTGGCATGGTTGTTATGCTGCCGTCATTGACAGACGACAGTGTGCGATTGTCAACCAGACAGGCGTAACAAGACAGACCCGATCTACATCAGAACAAAGTATGAAAACACCACCACGCTCCACCATACAGGTGGATAGCGATTATCATCGTTTAAAAAATACAGCTTTCAGTTTCCAGTCAATGTTCTTATTATAATGTAATTGTATTCTCTATGTTTCTATGAGTCTAAATTGTATAAACCTTAATCAAATGTGTGTTTGTTTTTCTTTGCAATGTGTAATCTCACCAATCAGATCAACAGGAACGGAAATCTTAGTTGTGATCCAATCAAACCACTCGCTGAGAACAGCATAGTCCACCTCGGGCATTTTCCCACTGAAAGAAACCAAACGATTATAGCTGCTGCGCAGTGAAAGAAGAAGGATTAGTAAACCTTGAAATCATGCGTCTCTAACTCACATAGCACAATGCCTGAGTACGCATTAGCATATTTACTCTACACCTCCAAACGCTCAAAGGTAGGTACAACATTCTCAGAATTTGTGTTCTTCATCTAGACAACATAGAGATGTCTGTATTTGATTTTCATAAAGATTAATTACTGAAAAACTGATGTTTAAAGAAGACAAAATGTTGTCTTTTTTTCATGAACATTGGATATTTGCAGTAGCTGTTCACAGTATCGTTTACAGTAAAGCGTTTTGATGCATTGTGGGCAAAATTTTTGATAATTGTACAAATCTGGCTGGATCGTTTGTGGAGGACAGTCTGGAACTGCAGTGGAGCAAGTTTGGTGTCAATTAAGAAAGAAAAATGTGGGATGGGATGGGTTTAATTAGTTTTACAGCTTTTGAGATGAACTTAATAATCCCTACCAATTTAAAATATAGAAACATTTCCGGTGGTGAAAGCACATATGGTTGTTTTGTAATGAATTTTCAAAGTTTTAAACTTTAGACGGTTGTGGTAGAAACATTTTCCATGTCAGTATGCTGTCAGAGTAAGTAATATGACAAAATGAACAATCTAAGTTTGCCAGCGAGCACAACGACTGTATAGACTGTTTAGGTTACTTTGGGCAATGCTATTTGTCAGGTGTTAAATCCCTACATAAGCAAAGAACACAGGAATTCAGTCTGCTTAACAGCGTTCCTACTGAGGTTTGACAGAATGAAATATATTGATATAGAATGAGTAAACCGTGACAGATAATGTTGATGTATTGCCCACGTGTAACGGTGTTCAATGTCCATAGTTCAGTACGTAGCTCAGTTTTTGGGTCACGGTTTGAACGTTTTTGGTTTGATTTATTTATTTTGTAAGTAAGTGAATAAGTAATAATACACTTATTGTATTCGTATTACTTATAGCACTAACTGTTTCTCTTGTTTCTGTACTTTGGCTCTGAGTTATGCTCCGCTTCATGCTCTTAGATGCTTGTTTGGAAAAGGAAATGTACTTATGACTTCTGGTGACTAGTAGTTCTTTTGATTACCAACGTTGATGCACTTATTGTAAGTCGCTTTGGATAAAAGCGTCTGATAAATGACTGTAATGTAATGTAATTTTGAATAATCAACATGCAACAGTTAATCATTGGCCTTCATTTTTACTTTAACAGTTAAGGTACTCAAATACTGGCATATTATCAACAATAAATAAATAATTAAACAACAAAAGTAAGTAACAGAAATGTCTAATGTAAATGCCTGTTTTGTAAAAGTATTTCTGATTCTGCAATGCTCCATCAAAAGACTCTAACCAGGTCATATTTCCTAAACCGGGCTGTAGCTGATGCTCGTTTGTACAGGGCAAGCACAATGGACTGACTCAATGCAAACGTGAACTCACATTGTAACGGACCTCAAGCACTTTAACCGTCTGTATGCTTTAAATCTGTATTGTCTACGATGGAGCATGAACGTCCCGTATGTTGTTACACCCCTGGTATTATATAGACATGAAGCTTGAACTGTTCTGCAACAGAATCCATCAAGCATGAGAGGTAAGCTGAAATGATATTCTATACATGCATTGATTCATATAGTGTTTTGTTCTGATCCAGGAGTGGACGTTTCTCAAACCACAGATACCTTCTGAAGAGGTTCTCCACAAAGATGTACTTGGCACTGAAGATGGACCTCTCAATCATCCTGACAGGGGCTGTCTGGAACCCACAAGAAACTACATGCAGTACAAACAGCTGGTTTTCTGATGAGCTCATACGTTTTGCATCGCCAGTCCACAACTACCAATGTGTCAGCAACACAGGTTGACATTGCGTATATTAACTAGTACACAATAAGACCGGTGTGTTTCTAGCGAACAGTGCACTCACCGTGGCTGACAGGTGTGTATCCAGCATGGTGAGTTGAACATACGTCTGCAGGGTGATGCCCCAGCGCTCAGGATCTTGGTACATCAGAGCCTGCATTGACAGAAACACACAGCTAACAGCTAACACGACCAGCACGGAAGATATACAGACGATGAAATGACTCCTGGTCAAACCACATAATTCGTGGTCTGATCGGATTTAAAAAGTCTGATTGTCAGGTCAATAGGATAACAAAAATTATAACGACACCGTCATGTAATACCAGAGGGTTGTGTCCACGGACGTTCCTCCATTTAGAGATTGGCTCTGTAAGGACCTGGAACCAAAAAAAGAGAAGCAAATTCATGAATGAACATTTCCAATGTCCAGGGTTGCCCAGTCAAGACTCAACAGTAACATTGCTGTACTGAAACAGTGGATTATAGAATCTAATTTTCATCTGAATGTGAAACCTCCTGGTGGGAGATTGCGCACACAAATCAACATTGTGCACAATATAAACTGTATAAGGACTTTGTTTTGTTGTACCTCTACATTGCTAGTTTTTTCAAAATACTCCAGACATGTCGTTTTCCCGCTGGCAATGTTCCCCTCAATGCAAATCTGAAACCAGTGACAGAGGAGACATTTGTTAACAGGCTGGTCCACAGAAACGATGAAGAAACGGGACATAGCTATGATATGAGCATGTGTTCTGGTATGTGACGCGTGAGGATTAGTATTTAAATCACTGTAAAATGGGTAATAATTGAAAACTAGAAACGGCAGCCATCATTATGAGTGTGTCTGCTGGTGAAAGGTAGAAAATGCGACCATGTGTGACTGTTTTGTTATGAATTTTCAAAGTTGCTGTTGTCTGCACTGTGAGGAATGACTCCAGGGGGGAAAAATAGATTATTAGATTACAGATCATACAGTGAAGACTCACCACTGATTTCTTATCCATCCCATTCTGCACCAGCTTGCCTTGGAAGGAAGACAACATAGTCAGACAAGACTTCACTTCCAACAACTCCCAGTGCTGCCTCTCTCAGATCAGTAGGCTACAGCGACGTCAGAGGAACAGAACAATGTTACAACACACAAAAGGTATGGTACGGTGTAGAACACAGTGAAGACATCTTTGTTGTGGCATTGGGTTGGAAATGAAACAATGACTGTGATGTAATATGAGAGCTTTAACATAAGTTTTTACATCTATATTTTACATATATGTGCATAATTTGTTGCCCTTTTTCTTCAAAAAAAAAAAAGTAAATTTGCTTAACTGGCTTATGTAGGTACTAAACCAAGTTTTGAAGAACCTCAATAAATAATAATTAAGGCTGGACTATCATTGTATGGGATGTACATAGACTGGTTAATCGCATAACGCTACTATTCACTTGCAATACCGGAAGTGCTGGAATAAAGGAAGAGCAACTTCCTGTTTCAACACGTAAACAACACGCGACGTTTCAAACTCGAGTGGACTCGTTTTCTCAAAAGACTCTCCAACGTAGAACCCGGTGTGTTTTCACCAAAGACTGTAAATGAGAAGGTTTGACGCCGTAATGCAAAACTAAACAATGCGCCATTCACGAGGACGGCTACGTGTTCTCTTCCGGTTTTCAACAGCTGCCCCGTAACTACGACAACAGACGCATCGGCGCAAAGTCGCCAGTTAACACGGTCCCTTGTTAAACCGTAACACCGGCTAACGACCGGCTAGCTCTTGTTTAACTGAAACATGATCAAATGGAAATAGACAAAAGTACGCTGCTAGGGCTGGGTATCGTACCTTTAGTTCGACTTCATTCAATACACATCACGTGAAATGAATATATATGTGTGTGTGTGTGTGTGTGTGTGTGTGTGTGTGTGTGTGTGTGTGTGTTGCATGTTATATACTGTGTCCCAGTACACTAACCACACGCGCCACTGACCTGTAGTCACGTGCGACGGGCTGCTGTGAGCTCGGCTCTGGATCAGTCTGAAGCACCCGGCAGATAAATCTCTCCCTCTATATCCAGCACCACGAAACGATTTAACCAGCACGAGTCTAACACACCTGAACATTAACGTTACACTACTGCCAGCCACCAACATAACGCTACACATTCATCGGCAGACCTTTTGTCGATGGCATGTCAAACAGGACTACTACTACTACTTCCTATTTTTCTTTTTCTTTTTCTTCTTCTTCTTCTTCTTCTTCTTCTTCTTCTTCTTCTTCTTCTTTCAGTTTATTGGCGGACTACAAACCAACGTTTAAGGTGCATGCCACCACCTACTGTACCGGAGTGTGTAACATCATGACTTTATTACAGTTTATTATTCATTTAAACACAATAATAATGTTTTTTATAAATTAAAAATGAAAACACCCCCCCCCCCAAAAAAAAGTCTGGATATTAAACCCGTTCCATTAAAAAAATGAAATAAAGCCCTTTTAACCTTAATGTACTGAAAGTAACATCTTCTTTTCTACTTTTACTTCTATCACTTCTCACTCTGACGGACGTCTGAATTTTGTTATAATTTCTACCCTTATTGTCATTATTCCATATTTCCTGCCAAGATGTAATTATTCCGTGCTGTATTACTGATTTTGCTTCTGCCCTCCCAAAACAAATTTCTAAAATATCATTTTTGTTTAATGCTCTTTTGTCAAGTTTATCTCTAACCTCAGTTCCCTCTATTCCAACATGAGCCGGTACCCAACAGAGATGCACATCTATTCCTAAATGTTGTGAGTTCAGTAATGACGTATGAACTTCAGTTAAAAGATCCTCTCGTACTGTTTGACCGGATTGTATACTTTGTATTGCAGCTGCAGAATGTGAACATAGAACTACTTTCATTGGTTTGACCTCCTCCACCCACTGAAGACTGATGATTACTGCTGTCAGTTCAGCTGTGTACACTGATAACACTGTTTGAAATTATTTTAACAGTTCCTTGTTGAATTCTGGAATGTATACGCCCACTCCTACATGATTATTATCTCAATGTTTTCATCCATCTGTAAAACTATTTATATAATTACAATAGCTTTTATTCAGGCAATCTTGAACCAAGTATTTAATGTTAACGTTCCTCTCAGTCCATTCTCTTCTCTTTTCTAATACCTCTAGATCTACCTTGGGTTGTGGAAATATCCATGGAGGAATGTTGCTACTAATAACTGCTGGACGATGCTGTCTGTCTGGTATCTAATTTGAACTGTTTCACTTTCCTGTTAATGTTACATCCAAAGCTTTTACCAGAGAATGTCCAGTACTCCCAACAGTCGATGCTATATTTCCGTTAAGTCCACCCTGAACTCTATCCAGTGTGATAGTGCTAACTTAGATCTCCTCAGATGTAATGGCACATTGATTCCACCAGCAATGCATTAATGGCTGTGGTTTTGACTGCTCCCAAGCTAAGTCGTATGGCTCTGTATTGTAGTCTATCTCATTTTTCAAGATGACTTTTTACTGCTGCTTCGTTTCAAGATGACTTTTTACTGCTGCTTCGTACACCATGCGACCATAGTCCATATAAGTTCTCATCAAAGCCCATATATACTATATATATATATATATATATATATATATATATATATATATATATATATATATATATATATATTGTATGAATGTAGCAATGCTGTACAATGTTAACCCCTGTCCATTACCCATTTTCTTTTAGGTAATCAGCATATAGCAGAACCTATATACAATAATTTTTCTCCATTTACATAAGTGGGAGGTCTGTAGTTTTTAGCATTGGTTGCATCTTTCCCTGGTTTAACGAATGGTGAAATCACTGCCATCTTCCACTTTTCAGGTATTCTTCCTTCAGTCCATATCTTATCAAAAAGTTTCAGCACTAATTCTAGAGTTCCCTCTGGCAGTTGTCTGAACATGGCATAACACTATTGGTCTTGATCCAGAGCAGAATATTTGCTTCCGTCTCATTTCCCTGAAAGTAAATTCCATATCCAGAGCTGAGCTGATATCTCCCTTTTTATCATAAACCTTTTCATTAACTTTTAAGACTTCTTCTTTCCTTAGTGTATGTATGTCTGTAAGGTGATCTCCACTGTGGACACTAACACTCGTCAAAAAAAAAGTTTGGCTTTTTCTATATCTGTTTTTGCTAAATGTTTTCCTTCTAGGACTGGTATCTTACTGGTTATCCTTCTTCCACTCATGTTTTTAATCATATTCCATACCTGTCCTACATCTCTCTCTCTCCTATTGAAGAACAAAACTGTCTCCAGGTATTCTTTTTAGCTGTTTCAATGATTTTGTGTGCTATGGCTCTCTTTCTTTTATAGTATTATAATAAATGGTCCACACTCAAGTTATTTCTGAGGTTTCTGAGAGCACTGCTTTTTTCTTTAATTGCCAAGTCGTCATTCCACCATGGCACACTTTTTTTATTCCCAGTTATCACAGTTTTTGGTATACTTTTCGATGCAGCTTCAGTTATCATAATTGTAACTTCACTATTACACTCATCCACACTCCCATCCATTTTAATATTGCTAGCTCGCTCCCTGCAGCATTCCTGAAGTATTTCCCATTGCGCCTTCTGAAAGCACATCTATATGTAGGAATATTTTTTCTTAAGTGCATTTAGGAAAACAAATTTCTTTTTCTTCTAATTCCTCCTCTTTTTCTTCCTCTTTATATAAAAGTGGCAACTATCGTTAAAGGTGCATTACCTCGAACTAGGCGAAAACAAACAAACTAAACAAACAAATATTAAGAAAGTAAAAGAAACACAATTATCTTCATTAATTCAGTTTCTTTTAAAAAATCAAACAAGGATTTATATGTTCCTTCCTCAATGCTAAAGATTAAATACACGCCAGATCAGGGCCTAAGGTCTTGTAACAGTAAGCCCATATAAGTATCAGAGGAAATTAAAAAGTGGACAAACTAGCCAAACACAGTACACATGATAGGAAGCATCCAACCGGTCTCTGTGAGCACTGCCCGGCATCAGAAACTGTTCAACACGGTATCACCTCCTGTATTAAACATAGTTTAGAAATGAAGGGCATGATGGGAGAAATGCAAAGACTAAGGATGAGAGGAAGAGAGCTGAATAATATACTGGAGTGGGGATCAAGTAATCTGGGAAGAAGGTGCTTTACAAACGTCTTGCGAGCAACGGGACTGATGGGGAAAGTTTAGTAGTTGGGAACATAGGAACTGACTGAAACCGGAAGATGGCAGTAATGCAACAAAACTGATGCAAGCTGCCGTTAAACACCACTGAAGAAGAAGAAGAGTAGTCGGTCAGTAAAACCAAAGAAGAAGAGTGCGAGGAGGGTAATTTAAAAGATAAATCTTCGGATAATAAAAACGTTTAACGTTGGATCCTCTTCAGAGATGCTCTGTAGGTCTGGTGTTTCTAAGGATATTTTCCGATCGGACTAAATCAGGTAACACACGAATATGTTAATTTTACAGGCTAACTGTATGAGCTTCAATGTATACTCTGTGAAACAAATAGACAAGCTAAACAGTCTGATGAACACTAAACGGAGACTGACGTTCAACTAGTAACTAAAAACTAGCGTCAACGATTAAAGGCTGGTTTAATGTGCTATCTACCAAGCTAACTGGTTTAATGTGCTATCTAACAAGCTAACTGGTTAATGTGTTATCTAACAAGCTAACTGGTTTAATGTGTTATCTAACAGGCTATCTGTTTTAATGTGTTATCTAACAAGCTAACTGGTTTAATGTGCTATCTAACAAGCTAACTGGTTTAATGTGCTATCTAACAAGCTAACTGGTTTAATGTGCTATCTAACAAGCTAACTGGTTTAATGTGCTATCTAACAAGCTAACTGGTTTAATGTGTTATCTAACAAGCTAACTGGTTTAATGTGCTATCTAACCAGCTAACTGGTTTAATGTGTTATCTAACAAGCTAACTGGTTAATGTGTTATCTAACAAGCTGACTGGTTTAATGTGTTATCTAACGGGCTAACTGTTTTAATGTGCTATCTAACAAGCTAACTGGTTTAATGTGCTATCTAACAAGCTAACTGGTTTAATGTGGTATCTAACAAGCTAACAGGTTTAATGTGTTATCTAACAAGCTAACTGGTTTAATGTGTTATCTAACAGGCTAACTGTTTTAATGTGCTATCTAACAAGCTAACTGGTTTAATGTGCTATCTAACAAGCTAACTGGTTTAATGTGCTATCTAACAAGCTAACTGGTTTAATGTGCTATCTAACAAGCTAACTGGTTTAATGTGCTATCTAACAAGCTAACTGGTTTAATGTGCTATCTAACAAGCTAACTGACTACAGTGTAACGTAACTGCTTATCTAACGTTATAGTTATCTGTAAACCAACAGATTACATTTGACTTACGGTTTATTGACCTAAATATAACGATACAAAATAACGTAACGGGATCAAATGACAACGATATTCCACACACCATTGGTGAAAAGTAACAAAGCATCGTTACACTTAACTAGCTACTCAAATACTGTAGCTACTTGTACAATTTTGAGGTAATGTTACTTGTACTTGATGGAGTATTTCCATGTTATGCTATTCTACTTATACTCCTATATGCTATACTACTATATACTGCACAAATATTTTATTTTTTGGGCGCATTCCACTGAAAATCAATGTGTCTATTGTTTCCTGTCAGGATGAGTTCTTCCTCCTTCCTCTCTCCTACCCCCTCTCCTCACCCTGCCCCCTATCCCCTTTCCTCCTCCTCTCCGATTCACTGTCCTGAGCTCGACCTGTCCGTCACACTCGGCTCCGCTCCCAAGACCGGCCCACTGAAGATATGTCAGCAAAGTGACCAATCACAGCTGAAGCCCTTCCCCCAAGGACAGACGGGAAGAGGGACGAACATACAGGTGATGACATCATCTTTTAGTCCTAATTTGTTTTTGTGACGTCGCCCTGTAGTCCTGGTGTGTGCGAGGGTGTAACGACTTCATTCTGTGTTTGTTCTGCAGGTGTTTTTTGAAGAGCCGGTGGATCTTGCGGTAACACCGGAGCAGAGCAGAGGTCAGAGGTGGAGCCGAGGATGTCACCACTGTAACCGGAGTCTGACAATTATGACGAGGGCCCTATTTTACACTCGGGATTTAACCTGTTGATTCATCAGGTTATCGTTGCAGCTGAGCGGCTTATTACGCTCCAACCGAAGAGCGGTTAACGTCACGTTGCCTTAGTGGTATCGGGTGCAGTTGTATCCGAGTAGTTTTAGGAGTACGAGTACATCAGCACAGTATCGGACCCAATACCCGATACTGGTATTGGTGCATCCCTAATCGTTCTCATGTATCAGGGCACAGCAGACATTCCTATCTAACACATTTAACAACGTTGTGCAGCTCCTCCACTAGAGTTTGAACCGTTATTCAGATGTAATGTCAGTCTTTGTTGTCTAAGTCGTCCTTTATCAAGCTTATTAAAACATTTAAAATGTGTTCTGTCCATGCAAAGTTTAAAACCACCTCCCAACAACAGAACCATATCTATCTATCTGCAAATAACCAAAGGTTCCTCTACATTAAACTAACGTAAAGATTGCTCATATGCGACTGTGAGCATGTGTGCACCTCTGTGTCTGTCCGAGGCTAATCTCACATTCTGCCGCAGTGAGCTGCATAATATTTTGGGTGTCAAGTAGAGGTGTAATAATACACAGGAGTTGCTGCAGCTTCCTGTACACAAATCAATCCATCATTGTTCAAAGTAAAAACTATAGACTGTAACAGAGCTAACACTGCTCGCTGGTCAATGGAATAATCAATAACTTCTTCCTCTTCTCTCTTTATGTAGCCCCCAGACAATGGGTGGAGTCCCGTGGTGGCAGATTGGCAGTTTCCAATCAAGATCCAGGCTTTCTCGAGAGGGTGGGGCTAAACACCACTCTGGCTCTGAAGGCGGAGCTTCAGTCATTGCAGGTTCACACTTTTTTAGCAGCACTATAAATCACAGCTGAGCTAATTGATTGTTGGTTCCCACGGTAACCTGTCTGTTGTCCTGCAGGGCGCTGAGTTTAACTCCCAGAAGGCCGTTCAGGAGACTCTGCGTCGGTCAGAGAGGACCAAAACCTTGATCAACACCAGAGCTACTGAAGGTAACGCACACACACACACACACACACACACACACACACACACACACACACAAGGGGCGCTGCTCATCTACCTTATTTCAAGCAAGATTAATGTGTTAGCAAGGTATGTTGAGCCTAAAGTTAGAGTTTGAAAAGTCACGAAGGTGGCACTAAAACACATTTCATTAAGAAACACACATTTTTACTGCATGGAACACATTGTTTTGTTCAAAACATCCTATTTTAGTGATGCATAAATGAAGTATAAGTGATATAGCGTGACCTGTATTTTATACAATGTAGCATTTCCTAAAAACAATTTTTAGAATCATAAAACAATAATTCCTCTCAATTATGACTTTGTTCGTTTGTGTAGACTTTTGGTGTTTAGATTTCATTTTAACTCAGTTAGGGTCATACACATTTTCTATTCCTCAACCTTGTTTAAACTTCTACGTCCTCTGTCTCTGTCTTTGCCTGTAGAAGTGAACGTCTCTCGCTCTCAGCTTCTCTTCACTTCACTGGTCTGTGTCGAGGTGAAGGAAGATCAGCTGATCAGCCAGGTGCTGCAGCATAGGCTGCTGCCGCCCTGTCATGGCAACAAGACAGCAGATGGGCCCTCTCTCCTCCTCTTCAGGACCTCCGACCACCTTAGACAAAAACCTGTCCTGCTAGAGGAGGAGCCTGTCAACTACAAGCCCTGCCCATTGCCATGTCCCACCTGCTCCACCTTTGACCTCCACAGAAGAGGGAGATGCTGAGAGGCTCTGACACACACACACACACACACACACACACACACATGGGAGAGCTCTGATTGACAGTAAATACTGATTTTTAAATTATTAATATAAACTGAAATCTGTATTTAGATACTTTTTGTTTTTCCAATAAAGTCTTTTCAAACATCCCAAAGTCTGTTAATTGCATCCACGTTTTCCTCACTTGCGTCTCTTTTCCTGGAGGAAAGGAAACCATACAAGGAGAGAGAGGAAACGAGGAAATGTGTTTTAAGAGAGAACTTCTGTATCGTCACGTGAAGAGACGTCCATGTCTGATGATCAGCTGTCAGTCGGCTTTAAAAGCTGGAGAGACTTTTGATGGCGTTGTCTGCTCACTTGGGTACTGTACGAATACTAATAAAGACGCCCACCTATCATGACTGTATTCATACTGTGTTCTGTACCGGTTCATAAGCGCTCTCTTAAAATACAAGTTATTAAGTAAAAGATCATAAAAAGACATATTTCTGTCCCTTTGTTGTTCAGACCTTCAATGAACGTAGTATTACCAGATGGTGAATCAGAAAACATGAAATATAAAACTTGAGTGATACAGAATAATATGCTTGAGTTTAACCTGTGATCTGTCTTCACTGGTATGAAACGTCAGTGATCAGTCGCATCGTTCAGTCAAATACCTGATAGACAATGAGGGAGTGTCACTAAAAGACTTCTGTGAAGGCTGCTCTCGTGTGTCCTCGCTCATGGCTAGTAACGTGCAGCAGAGTGTGTGTGTGTGTGTGTGTGTGTGTAGCAGACAGTGTTCAATCTGTACGTTTCCGCCTGTAATGGAATACTTTCATGATGTAACAAGTTCTGTGGCCCTTGTTGTTTAGACTGATGGTATTGTTCTGCAGGAATGCTAAGGGCTGCTTTGAATGAGGACAATCCCAATGTCCCCCCTAAAGCCTCAAACCCTGAACCCTCAAGGACTTACTGACGTCACCTGTGGTTGAGTGTGAGAGACTGTGAGGGTTTGAAATGGTGTAAATACGAATGGGACAGCAAACACTTGATGATGTGACAGAGGGACAGAACTAAACCCTCACGGACTTTGCGGGAGCGCGCCTCAAAGTCTGTGAGTCCGTAAGGGGGGGAGCTTGGGCCGGTATCTGTTTTTTGTTGACACAGGTTCAGCTCCAGAACTGTGCAGCATAATACAACTTGTATGATGGGTAGTTCCACAACCTGACCCTGTCTCCTCCTCAAAGTATCTATCTTGTCCCACAATTGTCCCTTTGGTATTTGCCCTCTACTAGTTGAAGTTGGGCACGGCTAGTGTCTAAACTGACAATGGTGTCCCATGATGCACAATGGTCAAGTCTATTTAGAAGTGACATAATTTGTAAAGAACTTGGTAAATGGCCAACAGTTAGCCCGGGACACAATGATTTAGGTGTTATGCTTTTGCAACTGCGTCCTTAAACTCTTTGTTCACAGAGAGAGAAGGAGGGACTTTGTCTTTAAGTGAACAGCAGCTGTGGTAAGTGAACTGCTTTTGTTTTTACATCTGCAGTAGTGTTACCACTGTGTTCATTTTTATTATATGGTTAATATTGTTCTCTGAAGTGAATAATATTTGAATGGTGCCTTTGAGTGTGTGGATGAATACGTGTTTTAGCGCGTGGAATGTGCAGAGGCCTGTTGAATCCTGTTATTTGGGTTTAATGTTATTCTACCTGCTTTGTTGTCATATAATTATACGTGACTGGTTCTTGTGAGTTTGTTCTTGTTGTTGTGTTAATTACATTGATTTTGACGATATGCATTGCCTGTTAATGACAAAGCATCCCGTCATGCTGACGTCATAATGAGGTTATCAGGAGGTGGTTTAACTGTAGTAGGGCAGCACTGAAGGCCCAGGTACGAAACACACGGCTCACCACTGCGTTTAAGTCATCTGATGTAGGCGGGCACGTCATTTAGGGAGAGTCACATGAGGTGGAAGGAAGGTTTGCTAATTAAGCTGCACAATTTAGGTATTGTTGGGAGAGTTTATAACTGGGTAAAGGATTTTCTGTTTGGAAGAAAACTTCAAGTACGGATTGGGCCAGACATGTGAAATCAATACTTGATAATGGTTCGCCTGAAGGCACCGTGACTAGTCCTTTGATTCTTTTTGATTCACGGTGATTCACAGCAGTCAAATCTTACCCGGTGGAGGCTTCATGAACGGGTGTGTTGCCTGATATAGACTGGTATTTGTTAGAGGTCAAAATGAAAGAAAAAGATAAAGTTGATTTGGTAAGTGCATTTGAATATTATGTAATGAAAGAGTAGAGTGATTTTACACAGATTTATACGAAGAAACCTGAAACAGGAGTGACGGAATATGGGGTGGCAAGACCAGCTAAAGGAATAACAATCAGCAGAAGAACATCCAACAATCTCGGGGTTTACACGGTGGAGATGCTGGCGGTGCTGGTTGCTCTACAATGGGTGGAAAAAACTAGAAAAGGTGTTGATATGCTCCGACTCATCTTCAGCCCTGGAAAGTTTAAGGTCTTTTCAAGATAAACTGTATGAAGTTCTTCAGTCAGCCACAAGAATAACTCATCAGGGAGGTCAGGTTACGGTCCTGTGAGTTCCAGCACATGTAGGGGTGAGTGGGGATGAGAGGGCGGAGGAGTTGGCAAAGAGGGCTTTAAAGAAAGGAAATATGCAAATTAATATCAGTAAAGCAGAGGTCAACCAAATGTGGCAAAAAAGGTGGGACAGAGAGGATAAAGGGAGACATCTATATCATATTCAAAAGAGTGTCAAAGTTACCAGGGTAGGTAGTAGGAATAGGAGAGAGGAAACAGTGTTGACAAGGTTACGGTTAATAAACAATAAACAAAACACTGAAAATGATAGAAAACACCAGACAAGGTTGTGTGAAGGATGAGCACGTCGTTTTGAGTTGTAGTTGAGTATGAGATGCAGAGAGAGATGAAGAGGAATAATCTGAGGGAATTAGTGGTGCATGAATGCACATTAAAAGGAGTACTGAGCATGGGCGAGGGAGCACAGGTTAGGGTACCATTCTCTTTCTTAAAGAACAGATATGATAGGATATGATGGAAATGCAGGGATATGGTACGTTTTTGTTTCGGCTGAACGATTGTAAGTATATTCTCTGATCCACACTCCGGAGCAGAAGGTGGCGATAACGCACCAATAAGATAGATGCCAACCGCCGTAAAAGCAGAAGAAGCGCTCCGGCGACACACGCAGCTAGAATGGCAGCAGATCCAGAATCAAAACTCCAGCTGGTCCATAGACATATCCGAGCTTTTCCAGACTTTCCAAAGAAAGGCATCCTGTTCAGGTAAGATACTACGTGCTGTTTAATTAAAGGCCCGTCTCCTCCTCCACGCTACCCAGAGAGAGCTCGTCATGCGGTAGAACGTGAGCTGCTCCACCCAGCAGGTGAAGCAGCTGTGGACCGAACGTGTCTTAATGTGTTGGTCACACGCTGCCCTGTGAACACAGTAGATGTGGGTGCGGAAGTGGGCTTTGATTTAAACAAACAAACATAAAAAGACTCCGACATGGCAAACTTCCGGATGTGTTGCAGTGCAAAATGATCTTTAAAAAGTAAAAAAGTACTTTTTGGTGACTCAAAACGGCCTTCTGGGTAATTTGTTGCATCAGTGTACATGTAATATCTTAAATGTCTTCAACACATTTGAAGACATTTTTGGACTGAAGGATTCATTAAATAATTTAAATTTAATTTCATTGTTTTAGTTACTATGTTAATCAGGTGTGCTGATGGAGGAATACATCAAATATGTGCGAAGCAGAAATTCATTAACAAATCACATGTGATCTCACAATCTGTTTCACAATGACTTCCATTTGAAATGAGCGGATACTAGTGTGTGTGTGTGTGTGTGTGTGTGTGTGTGTGTGTGTGTGTGTGTGTGTGTGTGTGTGTGCGCGCGCGCGCGCTGCAGGGATATTTGTCCCATCCTGAAGGATCCAGCTGCTCTGACAGCAGTGATTGACCTGTTTGAAGAACATGTGAGGAAGCATCACCAGCAGGTCGAGCTGATAGTAGGTCAGAAGCCAAAGCAAAGCGCCTTTCTATATATATATATATAGATATATATATATATAGATATATATATATCTATATATATATATATATAGATATATATATATACACACACACACACACACACACACACACACACAGAGACAAAAAGTTACAAATAAGGAAGTCTTTATCTGCCATTACTTTGTCTCCTTCCTCCAACAAAGAGTGAATCCCAGACAACTTTGTGATTTCAACTAAGGACTTGGTCGTTCTGAGTTCAGTACTTTCAAACTGGCCCTTTGTCCATTTAATTCTGTACCTTCTAATATCACTCTTATTTGTGGGAAAGTCTTTTTGAAAGACGGAGGCATAGGTCTTCTTTACTGACCTGACTTCATCCTACCATGTTTATGCTGTGGATTGCAAAGCCATAATTTCAGCCATGACATAATCTTAAACCCTGTGTACAACATATTTAACCGTCATCACATTGAAGTCGTTCAGGAAAGAACCGGTGGTTTCTTAAGCTTAGTTTATATTCGCCTTTGTGAAGCCGGCGTGCAGAAAATGACGTAATCAAGGCCGGCACGAAAGCCGTAACTTGGTACATTTGTCACAAATAGTTAATTGATAAAAGCTCAATTTACACGTCTAGGGATTATACATATTAGGACAATTTGTTTTTAAACGCTTTAGAAACAGGAAGTCTTAAAAAGCTTCATTTGAGTACATATTTTGCAGCCAAATCAAATTGTTTACGGGATATTCAATCTTTGTTTCTTTAAAATGCTTTTAATACTGGACTTGTTTCCTTACAGGGCTGGTACAAAGGCAATAAAGTAGTCCATAAATAGAAGATATATGAGTTTACAGATAGTTACAATCCCTCCTCGGCTTTGTGGGGCTTGGTTTATGGCTTTTACCAGTTACTCCTGCAGTCTATGGGCATATCTATGAGTCGCTGTCTTTTTGATTTACAAAGTTCATTTTGTTTTCATGGCCTCTGCTGTTTATAAGAATAATGCAAAGAACAGTGCACGGAGTATAAATGCCTTAAAGAAATTAAGATTTTTTTTTTTTTAAATGCACTTATTTTTCAAAGTGAAATGATTTCATGCACTGTGGGTGGCTGTGGCTCAGAGGTAGAGCGGGTCGTCCTCCAGTCTGCATTTCAAAGTGTCTTTGGGTGAGATAACCCAAATTGCTCCTGAAGGCTGAGCCATCCTCTAGTTTCGACCTGATGGGCTGTTGGCACCTTGCTTGGCATCTCTTCCATCCGTTATATACTTTGGGTCAGGGCAAAACTGCCTCTTCAATAGATGAGGTTCACATACAACGACGTGTAAAAACTGGTTTTCGTCGCATTCAGGTTTAGATGCTCGTGGGTTCCTGTTCGGTCCTCTGCTTGCCCAGCGGCTGGGTGTTGGCTTCGTCCTTGTCAGAAAGAAAGGCAAACTGCCTGGAACCACTGTGTCTGTGGCGTATGATTTGGAGTATGGCAAGGTAAACTACACAAATACACACACGCTAAGGATTTACTATTTGCTGGCCTTTGCAGTTATGTTGAATGGTAATTGGGGAATACAGACATCTAGAGAATAATGTTTTAATTGATATAAATGTTCACACAAACTGTTCTTAAGCCAAAATGTCTTGTGTATACAAGTCTACACATAAGAACAGAGAAACAACATGTACTAATACAGTACAATGCGTACATAGAACAGCACATTTTACAGGTATGACAAAACACGAGACACGAGTGTACATGTAGGAAAGAAAAGGAAGAAACCGCAGGTAAAGCAAATGAGAAGTGATCCCTCTCCAAGGATGGACAGAAGTACAATAGCTGTCATGTGTACAGAATAAAGAACATAATACAAGTACAACATAGTCAATCCATAGGACAGAAATTATTCATATGATGGGAGTAGTATTAGCACTATTAGCAGAAGTTATTACTAGTAATACACCCACTTAGCCATACAAATGATATTCTCCCTCTTCTCTGTAAATTAAGAAGGACATGACTTCAGGGAGATTTTCTGCTAGTGTCTAACATTTCATATTTGTGTCCTGAAAGCACCCCAGCATTGCTTCAGGGTATCATCATACTGGAACGTGAATCTTTACTCCAGTCAAAGGTCATGAGCACTGGAGTGGCCGTTCCTCTCAAAATCTCTCTATTCCTCTCTTTTTATTGTCTTCAGCTTTAGTCTCCCTCAGCACAGTGCTGATGCTGTTTTACTTCTGATCCTCCAGGCAGAAGCAGAAATCCAGGAGGATGCTGTGGCTCCAGGACAGAAGATTTTACTCATTGATGACCTTTTGGCTACCGGAGGTGAGAGTTGTATAGCCATCATGTTCACTGGTTGTCGGGCTAGGGAATTTTTACAAAAACAAACTACATGTAAAATATCAAATATTTCTCCTTACTGACGCTTCCTTCTGCTTGCGTCAATGAGAGAGTATACTGCTGAACTTATGGATTTACATTGGCTGTCAGCTGACGAGACTCAATATTCAATTTTGACGAAGCACTTCTATTTGAACCGGCACACCTTTTCTAGCCTTCACAGCACTCGTTTAGCGAGTCAGAGCAAACACACACACCAATTACATGCGTTATAAATCACACCACTTGATGCTACTCGGCCAATCAAACATATGTATTCCAAAAAGCATCAAGGCTTGAGTGAGATGAAGCACACATTTTTTGAGCAAATGTACAAATCCGAAATGAAGGCACAGAAAATAAACAATCTAAGGTGTGTGTGTGTGTGTGTGTGTGTGTGTGTGTGTGTGTGTGTGTGTGTGTGTGTGTGTGTGTGTGTGTGTGTGTGTGTGTGTGTGTGTGTGTGTGTGTGTGTGTGTGTGTGTGTGTGTGTGTTGCAGGGACATTGTATGCAGCCTGTGAGCTAATGAAGAAGCAGAAGGCTGAGATTCTGGGCTGCCTGGTGGTGATCGAGCTCAAAGAGCTGAACGGTGTTGACAAACTGAAATCCCACTCTGTGTTCTCGCTGGTGCAGTACTGAGGACGCTGCAGCCGCCACAAAGGCTGGAAAACCACAATTTGACTCGTTTTCCAATCAGGTGCTTCTTAAGTGTAACCAGCACCAAAGAACCCTCTTCAGCTCACGCACAACTTTACAGTTTTTGTCATTTCATTCAAGTACTGATTTGTTATAATTGTTAACAATGAATTGTTATTAATTTTGTATTATTCATTCATAAATCTGTTAATTCTCTGATGCCGTGGGTGACCGTGGCTAAGAGGAGAGCAGGGCCGCCTTTCAATCAGAGGGTCAGTGGTTCGATCCCCTGCTCCTGCTCCACTAGTCTCATGTCAATGTGTCCTTGAGCAAGACACTTAACCCAAAATGTCTTCCGTAGCTGTGTCTACAGTAGATAGATACTGAACTGTAATCTCCTAAATGACTGTAATGTAATGTAATGCTTATGACAGGGAGACGGCTGGGATTCTTAAAATGTCTTTTCTCTTACTTGGGATCAGTCCTTGAATCCCTGAATGCCTGAACAGGAGGAAGCATAAAGGAGAGATGGAGTGATATAAGGTAGGAAGGCATAATTAAGAATACATCTGTTGCAGACTGTATGACAATGGATTTACTTTTTCATTTATCGTATTTTATATCTATCCAAAAAATGTTTCTCCATGTATCAGTTTATCTTACTGCTGTGCTATCCATGTGACTTGGTATGTAATGCTGCCTGCTAAACAACAAAATACCTTCTTTTTGTCACTAAGCTTTATTTTATCGTATTGTTCATATTCCACTGGTCTCAAAGCCTTTACTTTTGTACTCGCAGTGGGCCTCATTCACAGGAATGTGCGTAGAAACGTTCCTACTTTATTCACAAAATGACCGTCTGATTGGTGACGTGTGAAGATAATTCTGTATTCGTGCTCAGTGTTAGACGGATCAGGCTACACTGATAACATTAGTATGAAACCATTTGTAGATTTAGATCCTTCTGATCCAAACATTTCCTATAAATACAGAGCATTGTTGAGATCGACTTAATCATTTCCAAAATTCACAACATATTTTTTATCTAACGAAATATTCTGCTCCAATCCATATTTCAAAAACCAACAAAAAAAAGCTGTCATGTTGCTGTATTGTTTGGGCGGTCTAGCAGCAGTCCGCACCATCAATTACATTTCTATAGCCTCAACACCGTCGGATACATTTTTTATTTTGTGTATGATGACGTCATAAAATATGACAACCGTTGAAACTTTGTTTGAATACCTCAATAAAAGAAATGTGGAATATCTATTTGAATGACTAATTGATGAGAATGAAAGGTCCATTCGGCCAATGCATTAGTTAACCAACAGTTGTAAGTATTGTGAAGTAAAGCATGTTTTAATGAATGGTTTTAATATGAGATGCATTTAGTTAAAGGGCCTGTTTACGTTCAGATCCTTTGAGTGTAGCCATGGTCTGAGAAAGTACTACAGCTGTTCCCAGAGTAACAACAAAGTCAGCTCAGAAAGAATGGATGAACTCCTGATTGGTGCGGAAGACGTTTGTACACACGGTTTAATTAAGCACTGTTTGTGAACGAGGCCCAGTGTGCATTTGATGGTCACTATATTTGACCTTTCTGGACCATATCCCAACCTGTAACCTTTCAACACAGCAACAAAAGAAAGCCAGTTTAAAGTTGAATAAAAGCCAAATAACAAAAAAATGCAGTATTGATAGATGCTTAGGTTAGTCTTTCTGTTGAGACCAGAGTGTAATCTGAATGGTGGATTGCTCTCTGCCGTACTGTTACCTTAAACTTCTACTCCACTACATATCAGAGATGAGTTCTTCTTACTCCCACACATTTGACAGTTGTTGCTAGTTTATTCATCCTTGTCCTACAGACAAGTGCCATTTTAAAAATAGGGGTTAGGGATAATGGATGGATGAAATACTGCCTGTCAAAGGTACGTCCTCACTCTCTCTCCACCAGATGTTCTTGTGTCAGACGAGGTGACCGTGTACACTAACGAGGTGACCACTAACGAGGTGACTGTGTACACTAACGAGGTGACCACTAACGAGGTGACCGTGAACACTAACGAGGTGACCATGAACACTAACGAGGTGACCGTGTACACTAACGAGGTGACCGTGAACACTAACGAGGTGACCACTAACGAGGTGACCGTGTACACTAACGAGGTGACCACTAACGAGGTGACCGTGAACACTAACGAGGTGACCGTGTACACTAACGAAGTGACCACTAACGAGGTGACCGTGTACACTAACGAGGTGACCACTAACGAGGTGACCGTGAACACTAACGAGGTGACCGTGTACACTAACGAGGTGACCACTAACGAGGTGACCGTGTACACTAACGAGGTGACCGTGAACACTAACGAGGCTGACACATCCCCAAAACTCTTGTAGTGATGTTTATTTCATTGTCTGATTAAATATACATTTACATACATTTTATGGGCTTATTTATCGACACCTTTATACATAACTAGACTTGTAGAGACAGTTAATTAAAAGCACACACGCACTGTGGTGGAAAATATTCCTACAGTCTTTTAATGCTGAAATAAATACCAGGAACCAGGTTGTCTTTTAAATATATTCATCACACCAGAATGCTTAGTCTCAGAGGACGAACCAAGAAAAAAAGGGAACGCGCTTTTATACAGAATGAGCAACGATGGGGCCGACGGCCAACGTTACATTTTAGCCTCCGACTGATAGGATAGTTTCAAATTAGGATTTTCTAGATAAGAATTATATTTTGATTTGTAATGTAACTAAAGAATCCTTATATCAAGAAAACAATGTACATCCAGTGTCCTGTGCTCATATTTTCAGACAAGATTCCCAAGGAGTGTTGCCTCCTTTAAAAGGTATGTACCTGTGATGAGGTCATCATAAACACGAGTCCACAGCCACGTTAGTGGCTCTGAAGGTCTCGAATGGAAATCCATTCAATAGTTAGTCTAAACCATAAAACATCACCCTCATGGTGCTACAGGAAAAGTCTCTGCCTGCCCAGATGATTTCTAATTCTTCAGATTATATTGTTGCGTTTCATTTGCCTCGACAATGGATCATAAATATTCTCTTAACCACATTTGAAATCCCACCATCTCCGTTGTGTTGCGTGGGCAGAAACCTCAACATCTATTTTTTTCCCCCATGACTCCCTCTGTTGGGTTCATCACATATGTAAAGCAATCATTGGCTTTGATTTGACTGTAATATTTAATAACAAGTGGGGGCCACAGAACTTGGACAGATGCTTGTATTTCTTAAACATTATCAAACAGTGACATCAAAAAAAAGTAAACATTCATCAGTTCTACATTGTAGAAAATTGATCCCTAAAAAGACTGGAAGTCTACGTTGACGTTACACTTTCATGGAAGGAAACAAAGCACAGTCACCGTTACAGAAATGTGGTTAAAACGACCTCTTTACAACACCAGGACCAGGTCTGGTCGTACCTTCAGGACATAGCGGAGCGCTGGAGCTGAGCTCAATCTGTAAGAACTCGACAACAGCAAAACCCTCCTGTTTAAATGTCACACATTCGGTCCACAAACGAGTGAAGTTCATTGAAAAATATTGCACTTTAAAGCAACTGGACTTCGGTCTGCTGGAGACATTCACCACTTCATCATTCTGTCGTTCTGCATCTCAGACTCTCTCCTCCTCTCGGAGTCTGCCGCTCAGTTTGTCCAGAACGACGTTGAGCTCCATGTTCTTGTTCAACTTCAGGTAGAAGTCCTTCCTTATTGGATGAATAGTCAGCCAATCGGCAGCCACCTCTGCCAGAAGACGGATGTGTTTCTCCATTTCACCTGTTTGATGGAGAGGAGGAACACCCAGTCACATTGCAGTTCTTTTCCAAAACGCTATTAGAAGACAGCAACTACTTCCCTACAGAACATGATGTTGAGAGCTACAGTTAGCTGGTTCTCAGCTGATGTTTCTCATCCGTTGAACCAACCTGTACTGAGAGCAGATCTGTAGCTGGCCACCATCCGGTTACAGGCCACTTCCATAATTAAAGACGGTTTCTTCTCTGCAACAAAAACGTTCCGGAGAATCCTGGCCAGCTCGGGAAGCCGTGACATCATCAGCAGACGGCCCTCTTGTGTGGGGTTTCGTGTCATGACGGCCTGGAGCTTCTGGGCCTCTTTGGCACGAATCTGAAACCGCCAACAAAACAACACATGGATTAAATCTCAACAGGCTAATAAAACACATCAAGTCAAGTTTAAACTGCCCACCCCAGCACTAATATACCCCCGCCCTCCTCCCGGTCCACCTACTCTGTCCAGCAGTGACTGGGACACTCCTTTCAGGGCGGTTGGGACCTGAGCTGCAGTTGATGGGGCGGACACTCGGGGGACCGTTGGGTTCTGAGGAGGTGCTGGCTCTTTTCTCTCTGCAGCTTCATCTTCTGTCTTCTGAGCCAGAGAAACCAGAGCCTTCTCCATCTAACCGCAGGACAAGAGAATAAGACCGACGATGAATTCATATATTGAACAATTCAAGTCGGCGTTATAAAAATCAAGCCTGACATTTAGACATAATCCACATCATTCTTAATGCCAGAACATTGACGCGGTACCTTGGGTGTGATGAGCGAGCGGGCCTTGTCGAGCACCTCCTGAGCCGTGGTCACTCTGCCGCTGTCGGGAGGCGGAGGCAGCGAGTCGGTGAAGACGGCCGGCACGGTGTCCACGTTAAAGCGAGGATGCCAGCGGGTCAGTTTGTCTTCTGGGACAGACACTGGAGGAACCAACGAGGACAGGAAGCTCTGCAGACAGAGACAGGGTTCTTAAACATTTATACCAGCAGTTCCATGACTTTGATGAAAGTTTTATGAACATATATGTACTTTAATTACACAGGTACTTCTGAAGCAAATGTACGTTACTTTTCCAAAACTGTCTGCAAGGTTGTGTTGGAAACAATAAACCCAGAAAGGTAATATGCAAACTCGTGAGCAGAAATTAAGACTCCAAGATGTATTCTCCATGCATTGAAACTCCTCCCCATTTGCTGCCGATGCCTAGTTGTGACTCTCACGATATGAAACAGCTGCTGACCTTGTGGTGCCGTTTGACAATCGAGACCAGATTCAGGTGGAAGACGCGTCTTCTCTCCAGGAGGCGAGAGGCTGACAGGACAGGCCGAGCCTCATTCTGGTCTGAGGAGGACAAAAACACACCGGTTAACAAATGAATAAATCTATAAAAAGACACTTGCTATTACACCCACAGTTTATATTTATATCCTATTTAACAATGTGTTTAAATGGTGAAGTGAACAGAGTTAAAATAAGACAACTTCTAACATTTTGAGCAGAAACGGTGGTGATGTACTAAACTAACCAGAGAGCAGGACGGGCTCCACGGTGAGCTGGCAGCGGTCCTTCATGCTGCCGCTGAAGGCCGGGACATTCTTCTCCTGTCGAAACGTGTAGGCCTCAGGAAACACCGTCTTTATCTGACCAACGTGGCTCTCCTCAAAGCGCCTGCAAGGAGGACGAAGAAAAGAGTCAAACATCGGCTTCTGCAGTCTGACGGCCGGTCCTGAGCTCAAAGACGTCATGAACACGACTGATAAAAAGATTTGAGGTTTTTAAATCCCACAACTTCTGGAAAATCCCGTGTGTAGAAGTTTTTTGTTTGGTACGAGCTTTGAGGAAAATAGTGCCAAACTCCAGTGCTTTGGGGTAATTGGGCCGCTGCCTTAGAATCACGCGTCTCATTTAGATCCGTTGACTACATTACATTACAGTCATTTAGCAGACGCTTTTATCCAAAGCGACTTACAATAAGTGCATCAACATTGGTAATCAAAAGAACTACTAGTTACCAGAAGTCATAAGTACATTTCCTTTAAACAAGCATCTAAGAGCATGAAGCAGAGCATAACTCAGAGCCAAAGTACAGAAACAAGAGAAACAGTTAGTGCTATAAGTAATACGAATACAATAAGTGCAACAAGCTAGTATGAATACAATAAGTGGTGAGTGGAAGGCTCAGGGTAGCACTTCCTGAAGAGGTGGGTCTTCAGCCTGATGAAAGATGGGCAGCGACTCCGCTGTCCTGACGTCAGTGGGAAGTTCATTCCGCCACTGTGGGGCCAGGACAGAAAACAGACGTGACCGGGTCGATCGGCCGCCGGGACCTCTGAGCGACGGGGCGACCGATCGCCCGGAGGCAGCAGAGAGAAGTGGTCGGGCGGGGGAGTAAGGCTTGACCGTGGCCTGGAGATAGGAAGGAGCTGTTCCTTTCACTGCCCTGTATTCTAGCACCAGAGTCTTAGACTGGATGCGAGCTCTTACAGGGAGCCAGTGTAGAGAACGGAGAAAGGAAGTTGTGTGGGAGAACTTGGGGCGATTGAACACCCAGGCCCCAGCCAGGCCCCCCCTCCGTCATTCCACTTACTTGTGCATCATGTCCTGAACTCCCCGTTTGATCTTGGCGAAGGTGGCGGTCTCACAGCGGTTGTGCAGCATGGCGACCACCGTGTCCATACTCCTGAACATCTCTGCCAGCACCTTGTACTGGAAAGGCAGGGACAGGCCCGGAGGGCCCGCCTGGGCGAGAGCGTGGTACCGCTGGTATGCTGGCTGCTCGGTACTATGAACAAGAAAAAAAACACACGTTGGCTTCTGATTTGGGCTTTGGTTAGTGGTTAGTGTCCCAGCTGCACCGTGCTCATTGGTCTTCACAGCTCACCTGTCCTCGGTGTGGGTCTCACTCAGCTTGCTCTCCTTGGCCTCTCTCTCCTGCTTCCTCCGCTGAGCTTTAGCTGCAAGCTCTTTGACTTGAGCTACAGTGAACTTGAGGGCCTTAGCACCAGAGGCGGTTTTGGGAACAAGCGGGGTTGTTTTATGAGGAGCTGAACCGGCTGGAGACGAGGAGGACGAGGACGCTGAAGCGCTGGATGTTTCCTCCGCATGCTTCTTGATCCTCTGAAGGCGAGACTTGAGGGTTGCAATGCCCTCTTTACACAGAGCCTGGCAGAAAGGGGCATTTCCACGCTGATGAATTTGGGACTTTGAGGATACATTACATAGTTGTCAAAGTCATAATCTGCAGAAAATCCAGCGCGTTACCTCGCTTTCCTGTCCTTTAGTGATCTCGCTGTTGGTCTCAAAGTGATGATGGTTCTCAGCATTCTGTCCGGGGACTGCCGGAGCCGAGTGCTGCTGGGTCAGATCGCCGGACACGGACTTGACTGCAGCCTGGACACACACACACACACACACACACACACACACACACACACACTACAGCGTCACTATACACGAACAATTCAGGGCAACAAAAAGTAGGCACACAGCGGTTTAAGGTCGCCACCTCATCTTTAACCAAAGCATGAGAACGAGCCTGTACATGTGTACATTGAGCCCGTGCGGATGAGGAACAGCCTCGAGCGTAACTTCACAGATTTACTCAAACGTGGAGCAGCCATTAGCTGGATTCCACCAGAACAGAAGAAGAAACGTTACAGAACCTGCGGGGTGTTTTGAGGGAGGATCAGTTTCTTCCTGGCCTTCGTCCTCGTCGCTTTCTCCGGAACATTAACCTCAGCGTCTGTGATGACCGCCTCTCGCCGTCTCTTCTTGGCCGTGCTGTGGTCGGCGGTGGCTGAAAACACGGCGGCTCCGAGGTCAAACTGTGTCTCGGCCGAGGTCCGCTTCGGTGTCCGGGGACTGGTGGGTCCGTCAGAACAAACTCCGTCGTTGAGCTCCACCGCCTCGTCGATAACTCTGACAAACTCTTCATGGACGGAGGACGAGTAGAGGAAAGCGCCTTTGTTTTTGGTGGATCTGGTCCTCGTACTGGCAACGTTAGTCCTGGTCTCAACAACAGCGCTCCTGCGCGGCTTGGTCGGTTTGACCGGACCGGCGACACCTTTCTTTCTCTGGGAGAAGAAATCAGTCACTCGAGCCTGAGACATCTTCCTGCTGAGTGAGGTGGACTCAGAGCCGCGATGTGAAAACAAGTCTACGAGTCTGTGAAGACGGTAACGGTATAAATACTGTCCACCGACAACAGACTTCCGGAAACATTCAACGCCACACAGGAAGAAGAAAGGAAATTCGCGCGAAATTACCGAAGCTACGCCCCTCTGGTCACGTGGTAGGACAATAAACGAGGGATAGGCCATGTTGATTAAAGACGCAGTCGTTTTACATTTAAACCAGTTTTCGACATTTTGTTGAATCACAAAAACACCAGTAAACAGCTCCGCTGTTGACTTGATTATTTGTGTGTGTTTGTGAATAACAAAGCCCAAATAAAGACGTGTATTACAAAATCAGACTCATGTGATCATTTATTAAACTGTCATATAGAATGCTGTTTAACACAATTGAAAGACAGTTTGTAAAGCAATAATAAATCTTCATATTCTGTCAACTTCTAAAATGTGAATGGTTTGCAAATGAATGTCTTCTTCTAGGTCTAGAAGACACAGAGTCTTGAATCTCATTTAGACTTGTTAATACATGCAACATGAACAGCTTTCATCTTTTATTTACGCCCCAACCTGGCAACATATCATTTTGTCTTTTCATGTCTCAAACTGTCTTATCTCTGTGAGAGTCTGCAGGTCCAGTTCACGGCACAGAACACACTAGATTACAGTGTGGAGGTATCACACGGCACGTTGAGTAATATTGCTGGTTGGCATCACAGAAACAATACCAATGAACAGACAATTAGAATCCTTTTGTATTCTTTGTGGACACATGAAGTAAACACATGACTATAGCTGCTACGGTCAGAGCTGGTGACGTACTATAAACCACTTTTCTCAAAGGTATAATATGCCACCATTTCCAAAAACCACTATGTATATAGATAGACTGATCTGCCTGTGTTTTCTCTTTTCTTCTAATTTTCCTGTGTACGAGAGATTTCTGGGTATCAGAAAAGAGCCTTTGGGCTGTACGTTTGGGTGTGATCCGGTCAATAAGCAGGGTGAGCAGCCCGTCCTCGTTCACAGGTCACACACTGGCCCTTTGTCAAGCCCCACGGCGTACTGACGCACAAGGTATGTGGTACTCTTAGGGTCCGATACACAGTATCATAAGATATTAAAGTATCTTAAAATTGAGTCTTCAATCTTTCATCTTTTTGAAGAAATGACTTAACTCTAGTGTGAAACTGAATGCCTCTAAAGTTTAAGGACATGATAAATCATTTTTGACGATCGTCAACTGCACTCACATATGATCAATGGATTAATTTAACACAGCAATATCCCACTTCAATGAGCACATTTAACACATTTAACACATTCAGTACTGTGTGTTAATCATCTCTTAATCTATATGCACACGCCTCTTATCATCAACTCACTGTCCCTTTAATCACATGTGCTTCACTTTCTACTCCGGACCAACAGGCACCTTGAATACAACGTATGAGAGCACAGTAACTGGATGAAGTCAGCATTTTAACCACATGCAGTTACTAGCCTACCCCTTACCAATACGTTCTCAACACACAGTGATCATTCATATGAAAGGCTTAATGGGCATTTAAAATATTAAAACGTTACTCTTCATTGTGGTATCACTGCCTGATGGATTTGAATAGGGCAGTGGTTCCTAATCCAACTAAAATCTGTGAGGTCACCGAAAAGGATAGAAAGTAAAAGATGGCGCTCTGTTACATGTTATGTATATTTTTTCAGGCTTTTCTGTATTTTACTCTCACTCTGCACATGCTGAGTTAGATTGTCTTCTTGGTTAAATCTCCCAGAGAAAGTTTTCAGGTAAAAATTTAATTTTTCTATCAGATGTATTTTTGGGGATTCTGTCCTGAGATCCATTACAGTTTTTTTCAGGCACTACCAAGCGTTTGTCCAACCAGTGGTCACATTTTCAAAACTCTAAACACAATTAGCACAGCATCGGTCTTTTGTGGCCATACCATTCACACATTTCATGTCGTTTTCAAACAATATGCAGTCAGTGAACACATTTCCACAATGCTTACATTTTCTTAACAGACAAGCTATACCTCCCAACAAAATTATGGATTGTTTTTGTATTATTTACGAATGTTAACACACAACATCCCACAATGGCAAAAACAATATTCCAAACCTTAGATACAGTCTAAAAACCTCTTCTGCAATGATATCAGTTGTAAAACAATATATCTCAGCTGATAATAAACAAACAATTGAATAATTGACACACAGCTGATTTATGTTGGGTAAATTCGGCAAACCACAGCTGATTCCAGTCTGGCTTAGACTCAGTGGCATTACTTATACAGTAAAAGGAGGACTTTGAGGAGTGATGTTTTTGGAAACAGAAACAAAAAAAGACAAACACTGTAATGTTTGGATGAGGAAGAGTAAGAGCAAGGGGCCCAGGGAGAAGAGCAGGCCTAGTGAGAGGAGCAGTGAGAGGTGCAGGAGCAGTGAGAGGTGCAGTGAGAGGTGCAGGAGCAGTGAGAGGAGCAGTGAGAGGTGCAGGAGCAGTGAGAGGTGCAGTGAGAGGTGCAGGAGCAATGAGAGGAGCAGTGAGAGATGCAGGAGCAGTGAGAGGAGCAGTGAGAGGTGCAGGAGCAGTGAGAGGTGCAGTGAGAGGTGCAGGAGCAGTGAGAGGAGCAGTGAGAGGTGCAGGAGCAGTGAGAGGAGCAGTGAGAGGAGCAGTGAGAGGAGCAGTGAGAGGTGCAGTGAGAGGTGCAGGAGCAGTGAGAGGAGCAGTGAGAGGAGCAGTGAGAGGAGCAGGAGCAGTGAGAGGAGCAGTGAGAGGTGCAGGAGCAGTGAGAGGAGCAGTGAGAGGTGCAGTGAGAGGTGCAGGAGCAGTGAGAGATGCAGTAAGAGGAGCAGGAGCAGTGAGAGGAGCAGGGCCAGGGAGAAGAGCAGGCCCAAGGAGAGGGCAAGGTAGAGGTGTAAGAATGCGTGGTGGTGGCATTCCAAGGGCTGCAAGAACAGTAATCAGTGATGGAATTCGTGCCACTATCATTGACCATGTAGTCAACCACGGTCTTTCACTAAGAGAGGCTGGTGAAAGAGTGCAGCCCAATTTGAGGCGGTCAACGGTTGCCCCCATTATACGCATCTTTCAACAAACCAACAGGTAAGTATTGCATTTTACATGGATTGTTTCTATTCTCACTTGACGTGTCAATAAGGCCATACAGTAATGCAGATGTTGAATTTTTTGTCCCTCTAAAGAATGCAACGTCTTCCTCCCTCTGGGGGAAGAGGAAAGCTCCTCACTAATGATCAAGAGCTTGCCATTGTAGAAATGGTTGTTGCAAATAATGCAATAAAACTGCATGAAATTCAAAGTAGAATTGTGGAGGACCATGGGATTTTTGACAATATCGATAGCATCAGCCTCACGACCATTACGCGGACATTGTCCAAACACAGAGTGCGGATGAAGCAGCTCTACACTGTTCCCTTTGAGAGGAACAGTCAGATTTCCAGTGTTTTGGTAAAGTTAGTGTGTGCAGAGAAAGATGTGTTAAATTTTGAAATGAAGAGTTAGTATATATTTAACAAAATGTGTTTTTGAGAAGAAAATTATCCATTTCGCCAATTGTGGTTTGTAGGTGTGAGTCTGTGTTAAGAGTTTAGAAAAAGTATCTGAAGTATGGGTAAGCGCTTGTTAGCGATTGAAAAAAACTGTAATACAAAACATACTATAAGAATTGTTGTTATGTACGCTGAAATAGCAACGACTAGCAGTCAGGCTAGTTCACAGGAGGTGAACACATGGCTTGTGATTCTGGGACTTTCTTTTATATTCTAAAAGCCTAAAAGCCTGCTAAGTTCATTATAATCAGTTGCATGCTAATAGGGTCG
>NW_027176388.1:0-35000 GCF_023349555.1 Cebidichthys violaceus
ATTTAATGAACATCATGCTGTATTGAAGAAGACTGTAAACTAGAGATTGAGACCATAAACTCATGTTTACAATGTTTACTGAGGGAATAAATCAAGAGAGAAGTAGAGTCATTTTAGACTAGACTTCTATACGACCAGAGGAGTCGCCCCCTGGTGGACACTAGAGAGAATGCAGCTTTAAGGCTCTTCGGCTTCACAGAACCGGAGGTTGCCGCATGTTTAAGTGTGGACGGGTCAGCCGGTCCCCCTGCACACTTGATACCGGTCTACCGATCTGGTTTTAATGCTGTTTGTGTTCAGAGCGTTGTTATTCTTTGCAGCAGACATTATGTTATGTTATGTTTCTGTTATGGAAACAAGTTTTGCATTTGGTTTAAACAAAGAGAGCGGGCGGAGGGTTTGGACACGAGAACCGACTAATCATGAACTCAAGACTTTGACTCCATGTTTGTTTATATTTTAGCAAATGTACTCATGCAAAAGTCAAACCAAACATGCATACATTGTCATATTAATACAAAAGTACATAGCTTCATAGTATTCACACTAATATGAGGGAGTAGGGATCCTTTGGGCCGGTAACATCTGGCTCTGTTTATGGCCTCTCTGCTTGTGTTAGCTGTGATGTTATGACAGCAGAGTTACTGAGGAGATCGCACTAAGAGGAGTTGGAGCCCCTCTACGTGTGTGTGGGGGGGGGGGCTCTGGGGGGGAGGTCAGCGGCCCCGTTTAGCAAAAGATACACGGCCCCCGAGGTTTTTTCAGCTCCGTGTTTGTTTGCACTGCAGCTGTTCCTCTTGTGCTCTCGTCAACACACTCAAGTTCTTCTTCTTCTTCTTCTTCTTCTTCTTCTTCTTCTTCTGCTCCCACAGGAAGTTTGTTGAAGACTAAACGTTCTTAGCGGGAGAACCTCAAAAGGGGGGGGGTTCCAACCCCCTGACGACCCCCAACAACCACCCCCGTCTTCAGAGCCCCGCCTCCCGAGACGCACCGCCCTGCTGAGGTCACTTCCTGGGAGTGAAGTGCGAGGGATTGGTGGATCGTTGGACGCGCCGAAACCTGTCTGTAAGTTCGATAACGATCTTTTCTTCTTGCATCGCACACACCAGTGCTCGTCTGATGAAGGCAATCAATATATATATATATATATATATATATATATACCTCAAGAAACAAAACCCACACAGTACTTTGGGTCACTTGGATAAATGTAGGAAATAATGACACATGCGAGCTATAAATCCAAGTTCACCTCCTGTGAGATTGGCCACAATAATGGAGAGAGAGAGAGCTGCTAATGGCCTCCCTCTTATCACACCCGTACCTGATTGCATAAGCCAGAGCAGGTTCCTGATTTTCAAGTGCCTCTTCCAAAAGTGCCAAAAACACCCTTGAGAGCTTTCAATCACAGCTCGGCCTCAGGTAGACAAATGGACTCGTAGACGTACTTTATGTACCGCTTTGTTGTTGTTGTTGTTTTTGTCCCTGTGAGCTCTTATTTGCAGCGATTTTTGGCGCCGCAAAGCGCTCTCGTTTGGGCTATCTCTTTATTCGTGCCCACCCACCCACCAACCTTTTTTCAAAGCGTCTCCATTGTGCCGGTGATCCCTCCGTTTTGGCTGGCCTTGCACTCGTGCGACACGGGGGGCCGTTGTGGAGGATTGTTGTGCGTCGGTCAAAGTGAATAGAAGCCCACCGCCGAGGTTGAGCCCACGGGGAGCGAGGTGTTGGAACTGGATCGCTGGCACCGCGGTGGCTTGAGGGCCCCCCCCCCCCCCCCCCTCCCTCCGGTGTGTGGCCAGCCATTTCCTGCCTGTCGTTATTGATGACACAAAGACGCATCAAAGCGGGTGAAATGGGACAGAACGGCAGTCAAAGCGGTGTGCACAGCCGTGAAACATGATCAGACCGCCGAGTTGAATAGAGGTATTATGGTGCCAAAAAATGAGAGAGAGAGAGAGAGAGAGAGGCTGACGGAGGCTGACGGAGGCTGAGTGGTGAGTGGCATTGCTTTCATATCTTGTCACCCACTCACTTGACAATGCCGGCGCTGTGTCCCTCCCACCAGAAGTGAAGCGCGGTGTGCTGCATATTTTGGATGCATGAACATTTGTTCATGGCCCACATGCTCAACATGAAAACAAAACAAGAAAGTTCTTTGTGCACCGAAGCAAAACACGGGGAAGCTCTTGGTAAACCCTGCCCTCCGTCTCAGCGGGATTGACGGACGCTCACCAGTGAATTCTTTGGCAAATAAATATATATTATATTGTTTTTCACGGTGCAGATATTTAAAGCACTGGGCCTTACATTTGTTGGCCAAATACATTTTTAAAACATCCGATATCATCAGAATAAAAATATGTTAGTCAGTCTCTTAGTGTACACACTACAAAAGGCATATGTTCAATCATCAGGGACTAAATGATTTATATGTCTATGTAAATATTTGCTTTGATTACACATTTGTGTATTTATTATGAGCAGTGTTGAACAGTTATAATATCTATTTCATGTCACGCAACTGTAGTTATTCAAGTTTCTCGGCAAAAACGGAATTTTCCAATTTTACCGGCAGGAAAGTGGTAAATTCTGCGTTTGCTTCTAGCCTGCGTTTGAACGCATCTCTGAATGCTTGTTTTTACTGGGCCTGAACGCATCACACCTGAACTCAATGCAAACTCGGTCACCTGTTAAACTAAAACTCGGTGCCACATTGGGCCACCTACGGGGGGCTATTTGGTGGCCACGGAGTACCTGGTTGTGGCCGTGGTACATTCTGTTCTACACCCGCCACCCGTCAGCAGGAACATGTGTTTTTTTTTTTGCCGCCTGTGTTTTCTGCACATTCCTCAGAAACAGCGCCACACTGAGAACGCAGCTGTCTCAGATTGTCCTTTCTTTAGATTTCTGCCTTTTGCATAAAAAGCTCCGACGGGGAGACATGTGCCTGGGTCCGCATTTAAATCCAGGTTGTTGCAGAGTTTTTTGCACGTGAGGACACCAGACTCCCCCCCCCCCCCCCCCCCCCCTCTGTGCGCCTCCGGTCTCCGCCCTCTGGTAAACCACGGTTGACCTCTCTCACCGTTGGGCCCTCGAGGGCCTCGGTCTCTGTCGGCACTCCTTATTTCCTCCCCCCCCTCTTTTTCCTTTCCCTCCCCGAATCGCTCTCTCTCTCTCTCTCTCTCTCTCTCTCTCTCTCTCTCTCTCTCTCTCTCTCTCTCAATGTTAAAAACGAGGGCACGGCCACACTCGGATGTGCCGTGACAAATTGGCACAGAGGAGGCAGATGGTGACGGGGAGGAGACTGGTTGTCATGGCATTCTGCCGCGGCGGGGCGTGAATTGATCTCCTTGCCTGCAGAAGCAAAACCCGCACATGCTCCACTTGTGTAATCCTGACTTTGGTCCCCCCCCCCCCATACGCACAAAACACACACCCCGGTGACACGCATGCCACACTGCACCAGCCCTCCGTCCCCATTAGTATCAATGATGTGTGCAGCGGAGGCGCTTGCGAGCTGTCAGAGCCTCTCCGCTCGGCTCCGCTCGGAGAGGCGAGGGGGACGCTGAGGGATTCTGACAAAGAGACGGAGCTCAGGCTGACGGTAGGCTGGTGGGACCCCGGGAGCCGCCGCGGCCGGGCCTGCCGTCGCCGATGTACTGTACGACGTCAGCGGGGCTGTTCTATTTACAGAGACGCTGTCTTAACAATGTTTACCCAGGAGACTTTGCTGCAGCTTGACTGAAAATCCTCCATGGGTGTTTTGTCATTGCAACGCGACTTCTGGTGAGATCGCGGTTCGTCTGACAGCGCCAGCGTTGCTCATTAGGACTGAGATTGTTCCCCAATTGCGTTTTTTTCCGTCGGGCTGGGTTTGTAAAAACACACACCTCATGTTAGCTTAAACCACGTGGGCCGTCACCACACACCGTGAATAAGAAGTGGACGTAGTCACTGTGACGCCGCCCCACCGGTTTGTGGACCGTCGATTTTGAATCCTCGAGTTTTGGCATTTTTGGTCGTCGCCATCTTTGTTTTTTTGGCCACCAGAAGTGACACGCAAGAGGGTGGAGCTAAGGAAAACCGAATGCTGAATTTGCAGGCGTCCCAAAAACGTACAACTAACTGTGATGAAGTGAAAACACGGACGATCACCGTGTAGCCCCGCCCCCTAAAGCATCCCCTGCTTCATGGTCTGTCTGTTTAGTACATTATGGTCTCTAAATGGACCATAATGTACTAAATGAACATCATGCTGTATTGAAGGAGACTTGAAACTATCAAGGAATTACATGTAAATCCTCTTTAATGCAGCAACAAATTGGTCAACAGGAATCAAAAATCAAGTATATGATGTAGAAAGTATATGGTTTATAAAGTATATGATGTATAAAGTATACAAACAAATGATTTCACTGCTTTAATCGGCCCCATTGTCACCAATACCCGTAAAACGACAGATGAAATGAGCCTTTAACCTTAAAGGAGTAGACGGGATCAGTATCGACATAAAGAAGATTTATGGATATGCGAATCGAAGACGACCTCGTGCCCCCCCCCCCCCCCCCTTCACCCAGTCTGCCAAGCAGCAGTTCAATGAAGACACGGTGAAGACACGGCGCTTCACTTCCCGATGCTGCGGTAAAGCCGCTGTGAGTCTCAGTCTGACTTTCCTATTTGCTCTTCATTCGGGAGGAATATCTAACGATCAAGCTTTCAATCCGTCACTCTCTGCTCACAGCCGACTCGTATCTTAGGAGATCGTTAGCTGTCATCCGTTGATTGGTAGGCGTGAGCCGAGTCGTGATTAATGCCACATTCTCGGTGACGAGGAGCTCGACGCCGAGGCTGTACGGTTGGGCCCAGACGTTGGGTAGCAGGTCTGTTGGCTGCCGCGTTTAAAAAACAACAACAACAACAACATGCAACCAAGAGTTTCACGTCACCACATCAGTCTATTGTGATTGGTTTTGTTTGCTCAACAACAAAAAGAAATCACTGAACATCACCGACTCTTTAATGGAGCGCAAACAGAGAAAAGCAATCTGCCTAATCAAGTTATGGCTCCAAACGGAGTTAGCCATAAAGATGCAGGTTTTTAAATGAAGATGGTGGTGGTGGTGGAGGTGGAGGTGGTGGGGGTTGTGGTTTGTTAATGGATCAGATTCTCTTCTCATTAAAAAGCTTAGCGTTCACTCGGTGGGCGGGGAGGATGGGGTAATTGCTGCTCCGGCTCTCCTCACCTGGAACGTGACGGGATAACTTTCCCACGGTTGCTTAATATTCAGTGAACCTCCGAGCCCTGTGTGGGGGGGGGGGTGGGGGGGGGGTGGGGGGGGGGGGGGGGGGGGGGGGGGGGGGGGGGGGGGGGTATCGATCCACAGATGTGATGTGTTCTCTGCCTTCCTGACAGCCGTCTGAGGACCCGTCTGAGTGGGGAGTTGCGGTGCTCCCTTTAGCACCTTCGGGGCGCCGGAGGAAAACATAAAAAGATAGTCGGAGAAAGAAAGAGAGCAAATCTCGCCGCCCTTTCATTACTTTTCCCTCTCAAGCAGCGAGAGAGTTCTAATTCTGTTATCGATCACCGCTTGCTGCTGTTCAACAGCGATGTGATGATCTTTATGACTACAAAAAGAACCGTATCGACTCCCCCCCCACCCGAAACATGCCTTTCGGACTCTTAATATTTTTTGGTTTTCAAAAGAAACTTTCTGCTGACTTTCATGCTCACCGGCGGCTGATTTTGCACACGTGGGAAAGACGAAAGTGATGCAACTTCACCGCTGGTGGTTAAACTCGCCAGCTTAGCACAAAAAAAAAAACATAAATAAAGAAATGTACAAACCTCCCACAGCATGCGATGTTTTAAGAGATGTCCACACGCTACAAGACACTCTGAGCTGCTGGACAGGAGCCAGATTGTTCCAATAACACACACACACGCACACACACACACACACACACACTGACAGCATGCTGTGAGCAGAAGAACAGCCCTCCGTTTGTGATAACGGCTCTTTCACTGTCAGCACCAACAATCTGCCAGCCTCCTCTCCCCGTAAACCGAGACCGGTGTTTACATTTTCCATATTCACGAGAGAAACAAAACGCTGCCAGGATGTGAGCCGCGAAAAACACACTAATCTGCAGCGGAGTTTAGAGAAAGCTTCTCACCGTGACGGCTTCTAAACCACCGGGTGGGAAAGGGTGACGAGGAGGAAACGGCACACAAAAAAAAATGCGAAATACCTTGGAAAAATCGTATGTCTAGGGCTTTTATTGTGAAAGGTAAGAAAGGAAGGAGTGAGTTTGCCGTCTTTGTTCGTACTACGGAGTCCTCCGAGTTCATATAGTTATATAAATATTGGCTGTTCTGCACAACGTGATTGGTTGAAGTGTGTATCGCGGTGTGAAAGCTCCGAAAAATATAAAACCCAAAAAAAAAGACGATGTTGCTTTTTTGCCGCGTAATATTGTGTTCAATGGGAAAGAACTCCCTGCCGCCATACCGCACACCACATGTGCTGCGAGTGTCATCTCTGAACCGTTTGGGAAATTTGGATAACGAGCGCGGCATCGATTTTTCAAACCGAGGTGAAAGTCGGGACGCCCTCCACGGCCGACTGCAGGCCGTTTTGTAATTAGGATTCAAATGAGCGCAGGGTTAGAGCGATTCACGGCGTCTCGCCTTAAAACAACACGCAAAGGTCACAAAACGGTGACTTCTTATTTTTAGAGTTGGTCTGGAATCGGGCTTAATTTATGGTAATCTGCTGCGCTGTTGAATAACGTTTACTTTGAGGGCGAAACCCCAAAAGAATTCAATAATAATAAAGTTCACGTATTCGCCCGTTTTTAAAGTTGTGTCAGTTTCACCCTTCAGATAACTCCTGTGCACATTAAAATGGATCTGTTTGGACACCTGGATCGGATCCAAAGTAGCTGCTTGAGACGGAACAGGATCTTTTTTGGGCACTCGTCTCTCCGCACGTGTGTGAAGGTGAACACAGATGTTCTTTCCGTCTCAAATCAGTTTTAAGATTATATTCTAAAAGCTGTCCAAACCAGATGCCAGAACCCGGTTGCAGGGCTACAGGTTCAGTTACTACTTCCTCGTGTTCCAGTGCAGTTACTACTTCCTCGTGTTCCAGTGCGTTCGGCTCGTCTGCGCCGGAGTTTAATCGAAAAGCAATGTTAGTGCAACAAAAAAAAAGAGGGACAATCTTGCTGAATCATAGACTTTACACAAACAGAGAGAGAAGATTGTGTTGTGTGGGTCGGGCGGTATCAGAATCCAGATTACCAACCAAAACTTAGTTTGCAAGGCAGCAATGGATTTATCAATTTCCGCCATCGGACTCGGAGGCGAGAGGCTCAAGCGAGCCTCAAAGCCCGGCGTCGTTAATGACAGAATGCGCTCCGTCGTCGAGGAGATTGATTAAAAAACCCTTTTTGTGTCGTGGTCCGGGGGGGGGGGGGAGCATATGGCCGAAGGGCTTTAAGCACCAGAAAGGAAGGGAATCACAGAGATTAAAGGGAATCTTCTCATTTGTGAATTTTTTTTTAAATTTATTTCAAACTATTCCTAAACGAACGGGTTCACAATATTCTCAATTGTGTCTTTAAACGGCGGTAATTTGCCCAAAATATCCATTGATTTTTTTTTTTTTTTTTTTTTTTTTTTCCCGGAGTCTCACAGCAGCCTCTTCATTTCACAACAGCGAGAATGTATTTTTATTAAAACACCAGAGAAGCTTACAAATCAGCGCGGCCGTAGCGGCGTGGTGTTATTATAGTTGTAAATATGCCAGCGGCCTTATTCAACATACCCGCCGTCTTTCACTGCGTCCCACAGTGGCTGTAAATGATACGGTGTGTTTACACGGTTTCTCCACTTTCCTTCATTTTATGCTGAGAGGAGGGGAACATGGATCTCTTAAGCAATTCTTTTTTAAAAACACATTTGGTTTGATTTGTTGTTGGGGTTTTTTTTAAATGGCAACCGGGCCACATTACGACAAATAGATCCAAGGAACCAGCAGCGGTCACACAGTTTGTACGCTGAAGAGAGTAAATGTTTATACGAGTGTGTGTTTTTGATACTTAACGTAAGCAAACATCGAAACAATAAGTTGCAAATGTTCATTCGTGAGGGCAGAGCCCACAGTCAACAGAAACGTTGGTAAATGCCGAGTGAAACCAGCTTGGATTCGTCACAAAACAGGAAGCTCTTTGCTTGGTTCAGACTACCGTTGGGTGGAGGGGTACGCCACGGCCACGCCCACTCAGGAAACAGGAAGCGTTTGCCATTTCAAGCCGTGAACGGAGCTTTAAAGCGTCGTCTTTGTTATGTAACGGATCGCTAAAGGAATCTAAGCGTGGAAACACGTTGGGCTTCACACGCGTATGAGTAAAGCAAAGTTAGCAGGAGGAAACAGATGTGACAACATCTGGTTTTCAAAATAAGAAATGTCTCTTTTACTTCGGGACATCTCTGACTATAAATGCTCAAAAAAAAAAACATTTTTTTTTTTTACTGCATCAATTGTAGTGATTTTCCAAAGTCCCCCAGAAGTGTATGATTCCACTTCTCCCCACGGCCTCATGTTTAAAGAAGTAAACTGAAATGGCAATACATCATCATATCACTGCAATACCTGCAGAATCTCAACCCTAAAAAATAATATTGAATTGGCTGCCAAGCGTCTGATGATTCCGATGATAAGCACATATCCTGCCAGCCCTGCTGCCTCCAGACGTACTGCTGGCGTAATAACTTTTTTCCAGATCAGATGTGCGGCTCCACATATAGATTTTGCTGTGAATAAAAGCGTTGCCTCTAAACCAGCAGGTAGAAGTCTGCTGCAGGCGAACACGTCTTTAATCAAACACAGCTCAATGAGTAAATATCAAGTAATGCTAATTTATTCCTTTTGGTGTGACCTCCAAGCCCGATCGTTGTCCCTCTGGATACAGTACAGATTCATATTTTCTATTATTTTTTTTTCCGTGCGCTAAAATTAGCACATGCAGATTTTTCTCAGAAACGTTACAGTCGTAGGAGTCCTGTAAACACACCGGAGACCTTAGAACTTCAAACGATCGCTCCGACTACCTGTCTCCCCGTTCGCCCCTCTGTTTGTTATTCTGCCTCTCCAATCTCTGCCGACTCGCCTGAAAGCTTCTCTTGTGTTTGTGTGATTTTTTTTTTTTTACAGCTCCCCGAACAATCTCACCGCTGTTCCTTTTTTAAAATTTTTTAAAAGGCGAGAGCGACGATGTCAATTATTGACGAGAGAGAGAGAGAGACGCGCGTAATGAGAAATATGCAGCGATTTGAGCATCGAGGGCGCCGGGCCTCGTCTTTGCAGGAGTGAGCCGAAATAAGGCCGGGGCGGCTGGTGACGAACTCTCCGGAAGAGTCGCCGGCGACAAATTAAAGTGTCAGCGGGGCTGCCGTTCAATCAGAGGGTCGGCGGGTTCGATCCCCGGCTCCTGCTCCTGCTATGTCTCATGTCAACGTGTCCTTGAGCAAAGACACTTGACCCTAAAAATTGCTCCCGTAGAGACCCCCGGGGCAGACGCTCGTCTCTGGGTACCGATCGGGCCGGACGTCCAGACGCACAGCGCCGGCGGATGAAGGAAACGCGTTGCCCTGGCGACACGCATCTTTTCTGCTTTCACACGTTTAGAGAAGCCTCCCTGGTGTCAGTCAAGACGCGGCGCTTGTGTCGCACCTTGTTGTTTTCCTTTTGTGTCGCTATAACCTCCTCCCGGCTGTGCAAAAAAAAATACTAATAATGATGATGATGGTGGCTGACGGCACAAGACGGTCGGCTGAGAGGGTTGATGCTTGGTGTGGCTGTCGGCTCAGCGGGGCCCCCCCTGCTGGTGAGTAAGATTCACGATCGCCGTGACAGAGAGCGGTTTGTCATTCTCAAAAACACACAGCTTGATGAGTCCGGTAACTTAATGAAGTAACTCATTTAAAGAGCTGCAATCAGCTGTCTCGTGTTCTCCTTTTTTTGGTTTAATGATGACTCCCCCCCCCCCCACCTGCTTTTTAAAAAAAAACATGTTGACTCGCAGACAGACACCGCCTGTAGACACAGAAGGAGAATTAATCAGCATCGATCACAGACGAATAGCCACGAGGAGCACAATACAGGGACACAAAACACTGGTTTTAATCAATAGTCTGTTGATGGCAGAGGGCGCTCTCACGCTCGCTGGTGACAGACGGTGAAGCATGGTGCGGAACGGTGGCGTGGTTCTGTGACGCTCCTCTGCAGGGAGGAGCAGGAGGTGGAGGTGTCCTCTGTCTGCGCGAATACACACACACACACACACACGCGTGTGTATTGTGTATAATGCTCACCTTATGGCGAGTGCAGAATTCTACAAAAAGGCAGCACAATGTTCCCAATGTTGACCTTATTCAGACTGTTTACTTTCTCCGTGCTCCTTGGAAATACACAATGTTGTGCCAGAAAACCAGAAAGCTGGAGTCAACAAATGGATTATACCAAGACGGCAGAGGCTGCCAACGAGCGTGCATCACTTACACTCAAGACCTCGAGATACTGTGTACATCAACAGCTGAGCCCCCAGCTCTGTCCTAACGTTAGCCGTCCGTTGCTAGCTGCGCCGCTCACATGCTGGAGAAGAACCTGTTTGAAGAGTTGGATCTCTGAGAAGAACGTAGATTGAGTAACTCATCGGAGGTAGCTTTGGATCAATCCTCTCGCGTTCTCTCGTAAAAATGCTAAAATGGCTTCGCCAAATACACTTCGTCAGGCCGTTAACACACGCGTTGGCGGCCCGCCAGAGTGTGAGTGTGAGTGTGAGTGTGTGTGTGTGTGTGTGTGTGTGTGTGTGTGTGTGTGTGTGTGTGTGTGTGTGTGAGTGTGAGAGAGAACTGTACATGAATCATAACTAGACGAGACGCCGGTGACACTTCCAAGACATGCGATCGATGCAACCGGCTGTCGTGACAACAGAGGACTTCGACTTCGGCTGCCGGAGACCGACGCGACGCGTCATCTGAAACTCCTTCATGTATCCCAGCAGAAAGAAACACACACACACACACACACACACACACACACACACACACACACACACACACGCGTGCGCTCTCTCTCTGTCGCTTGGTACAACAAGACACATTCAGCCTCTTGTCATGGCAGCTACAAGAGTAATGGCCCCCAGGTCTCCTCCTGAACACGGACTAATGAGAATCTCAAATCCGACAAGCAGAGCGCATTCATCACGTAGTCGCGCTTAACGACACCGCCACCCGGGGCTCAGCGGCCCGCTGTGGATCGGACCCGTCTGTCCCCCCTCTGCCGTTACTGGGACGAACAGAATCAGAGTCGGTGGTTTTCTCTCCTCTTACTTCTTCCTGTCCATTCCCCCCCCCCCCCCCCCCCCCAGTGTGAATTGGTCCATTCTCAACTTCTTTTATTCTCTTTGTGTCGGCTTCGCTCGTGTAAAAAACCTTAAAATGCAGATGAGTGGAACGCCGGCGCTCAGGAACGGTGAGGGAGCCGACGGATGAACACTACGTGCGGCGCTTTGATCTGCACACTATGAAGTGTTGGGGGGGGGGGGGGGGGGGGGGGGGGGGGGGGTTGTATTTAAGGGGGCGACGCGGAGCTTTGCAGGACTCCTGGCTCCAGAAGCTTTAAAAAAATAAAAAAAGACGTGTCCGTCAAGGAAACGTGGGCTTTCAAACGATTAGACAGCTGGCAGTAGATATTACGCAGCGTGCCGCTTCTATTCAGTGAGTCACAGTAGAACGGTGACCGCTGCAGGTCCGGCTGTGTATTGTCAAAGCACCTCACGGTACGATACGCGCATCGCGATACAGTATATCACGATATATCACGATATATCACGATATAATGAGATGCGATGCAATACATATTACGATGTAAGGTAAAGTAATCCTTTACTAGTCCCACAGCGGGGACATTACAGCAGCAAAGTGGACACAAACTATACAAAAATCAGTAGTTACTCGTGTCGAGGTACAAGTATTTGCATCCTAAGGAAGGAGGGAATGGGAAGGAAGGAGGGACTGGGAAGGAAGGAGGGAATGATGATGGTGGAGCGAGACTCTGTGCCTCTAATGACCGCTGGGGGATGGAGACGGGGATAAGTCCTTAAGTGTCGGAGACCGTTGCATTATTTAAACTGAGATCCGGGCGTTGACATGCAAACACATTAGACGACATGCTGGCAACGCAGCCGTGGAAAGCGGCCGCGTTGTGAGAGGACCGCGGATCTGTCCGAGTGGCGACCCGGTTCTTATGATCTGCATTTCATCTGTGTTTCAGTTTTATGTTAGACTGCCGAAGCTGCAGAGCCACGTTAGAGGGGACGTCGTCTCAATAAGTGTTGCATCTTTAAAAAGTTTCCTTTTGGGACAAATACTACGAAGGACCTCGGATAACTGCCTTTTTATTGCTAATTTTTGATTCTTATTCTTGACAAATTGCCGTTAGCAGATGCAGGGTGTACTCCGTGAATATGTGCTCTCCGGATAAACAGAACGGGTGCCACCATGTCAGCGGAGTTGTCCATAAAGTGCTTAATTATACCAGATGGAAAATTGCAGGCTATCACGAGGCTGGCGGCTTTCGAAGCGAGTCTGGTTGTTCTACTTTTGTTCCGTCGTACGTTCGTCTCGTTCTGACAGCTTCGGCTGATCATTAAAGTAATTCAGCCCTGTTGATAATTTGGCGCCGCGTGTGTGTGTGTGTGTGTGTGTGTGTGTGTGTGTGTGTGTGTGTGTGTGTGCGCCGCTCAGTGCCGGTGAGGCGGGACCTGCCAGCCAGAATCTGGAGTGCTGGAATTGATTGTCTGGCTGATTCCACATCAGTGAGCTGTGAGACGCTGTCACCCCCCCCCCCACACACACACACACACACACACACACACACACACACACACACACACACACACACACACACCTTTCCTTTTCCTCTTTTACATTTACTGTCACTGTTCGCGTCCCATTTCCCCGGCTCCTCCCATGTTCCGTGAGCCTCGGTGAGGGGAGGGGAGCCACACTGCTCCCTCCTCGGTGTGTCCGATCGCCCGCGGCCGCCGGCTTCTTCGCGGGCCAGCCGACCCGAGAGTCAGCACCGCCCAATCAGACGGCCATCTCTTCCATCACTCCTTCTTGTTCTTGTTCTTCTTCTTCTTCTTCTTGTTCTTCTTCTTCTTCTTCTTGTTCTTGTTCTTCCTCTTGTTCTTCTTCTTCTTCTTGTTATTCTTGTTGTTCTTCTTGTTCTTGTTGTTGTTCTTGTTGTTCTTGTTCTTCTTGTTCTTTGTCGTCTCTCGTGTTCTGGCTTGCGACGCCGCCGGCGCTCGAATGTTCGAGCGGTAAAACAAAAAGGGGCGTAATGATGACACTCATGCTCTCTACGTACAGGAGACCGTTTGTCCCAAAGACAATGATGGAGATGGAGTGTTTCATATTTAATATTCCCAGGAACTGCGACACACGCGGCCATGATGGAGCCATTATCTCTGGGCCGAGGAGCCTCGCTCTTACCCTTGATTTATATTTCCCTTCATCAGCGTCGACCGCTCGGACTGCAAAAGAAATCGTTTATAAAAGCGGAGCTCTTAACTTCAACCAAATGTACTTTTGTCACTCATTGCTGCGATCGCGTTGTTGGCGGTAACGTGACGGGGATGGATCTCCTGGGTGACGGCTGTGTGATTGCCTCTAACGAGGGATGAAGGCAGCGGAAGAATCTTCCCAGCTATTTATCTTCCTTTGATCAACCCTCGACTGCTCTGCCTGCACGTCTGTTAGACTCTGAGTAGTAAGCTCTGCGTTTGGCGGCGCCGCGACCTCTTCTTTTGACGAGCAATAAGCAAGAAGCAAGAGGCCTCCTTGCGGCGAAATGACGGCAGCGGCCAGAAACTAAAGCGAGCGATACGTCTCGTCCCTTTTTTCCACGCTCGTCGTTCCTTCATTCGAATGAGACAAACTTTTAGAGATATATGCCCAGTCATATTTTTCAGCTTTCTTTTTCCGTGGCGAGGGAATATAAAAGTTCCGGTAGATTGATAATTCATGCAGGGTGTCTTTCAAAAAAAAAAAAAAGTAGGAAGCTCAAAGAGTTTGGAAATGCAAACGGTGCAGCGGGCTAATTGGTACCACGGGGGGGGGGGGATGGAGATCAAAGAGGCTCCGTGTTTAATGGAGGAGTCTCACTCGGTGAACGGACACAAAGCCTCCGTGAAGTCCTCGTAGCGGCGGTCCTCTTGCTGGAGCAACGGGGGAAAGGAAAAAGGAAAAGGTTCCGCGTCGTACCGGCTCTGATCGAGTCCGACGAGGAGACTGACGAGGAGCTGTCTTCTATTGAAGTTTATAGAGTTTACTGAGCATTTTACCAGCGTGTAAATCCGATGGGCCGGTGTAGTCGGTGCCAGATGGTCGTCTCTTTGTTGCTGTTGTTTAGTTGTTGTTTTTTCTCTGCGGTCAAGCTCTCTTACGTTCCTCACTGTCCTGCTTACTTATTTAATGAGGCGTCTCATTTTGAACCGTACCCGCTGTGCAACTGTCTGTTTTAAGAGGGCCCCTTACTCTCCATATGTTTATTGCTTTTCAGCAATCCAGCTGTGGCACGGATAGAGCTGGGTCTATAGATACAGCCTCCACTTAAATCGCTTCACGTTCCGATTTACGATTTTTAATCTGTCGTCGTTCTGAAAAAACAAACGAGGCCTGCAAAAGACAAAGAAATTAACTTGAAACCGAACTTTACCTTTTGGAAAAAATAAACATCGTCCTGAACCGTGACGTCAGATGAATTGATAAAAGAATGTATTTGATCATTTAGCTTTAAGCACTAGATTCATTTCCACTCTTCAAGGTTAGCCGTCGGGTCGCTATATCCTGTTTTGCCATTTGGACAAAAATGCGCCTAATCCTCGTTGTCAGTTCTGCTGACGTACGAGAGTTTTCTTTCTGTGTCTGAGGATTTATGTGGAGTGTTTTTCCTGCTTACTGCGCTGACAGCAGAATGAGGGTTTGCTAGAAAGAACAAAAAAAAACCTGTTTTCTGCACTCGGTGTGATGTAAGAGTCACAATCGGTGATGTCGGTAAGTGTGCATGCACACGCGTGTCCGTGAACCAGTCCGTGTCGACGCGTCACTAAAACCTCTCACCACCGACCTGACGGGTCTCTCTTAGCTCTCTCTCTCTCTCTCTCTCCCCCAGTCGGTGTTAGCACATTCCCATCCTGCCCGGTCTGTTGGACGTCCGCTACATCCGGACGGGGCTCGCTCCTCTCTTCAGGCCCCTGTGCAGGCGGGTCAGCAGTTCTGCGTGAACCACGACGGGCTCAGGCCGGGCACACAATGGCCCGGTGTGTGTGTGTAAAGTGTTCTGGGACGGGAGATTAGATCTGCTTTTTTCTCCTTTTGTGTCAGCTCTTTTTCTCAACAGCATTGGAACAAAGGGGGGCGTTGTGTTTTTCCGTGACGCGCATACAGAACACTTTCATGATACTCGTGACGTGAGAGTATTATATCATCATGATTGATTTTAATTTTAACACGCAGTGACACTCCTACCCTTCGCTCAGTGATTCCTTTTGCGGCCCCGCTCTGCAGAGTTGGGACACTTTCTGACCCGCCTCTAAATGTTCCTAGAGGGGTTGTCCTCCAGTCGATAAGTTGGCCGACTTCTGGCTCTCGGGTCGGATTAGAGAGTCCCTGAAAACAGAACGGTAAAAATGGAAACGACAAACAACGGGCCGACCGCTTCCCCCCCCCTCTTGCTCTGCATTTCGTAGCGGCGGCCTCGGGAGGTATCCAATTATGACGCCCTTGAGGGAATGACGGCGCTTTGGATTTCTGTCAATACAGGGTTCAGGTAGTGTTTCTCAATAACACTCTGAATTATTGATGGCGGAGAGATTGGGAGGAGGAGGAGGGCGTAGTTAACATTCATGCGCGAGGAGGAGACGGAGACATGAGGGAGACGGGGTCGGCATATTTTTTTAAAAGCGGATCCGTTTGATTGGCTGACCCGGGAGGCGGGACTCGTTAAGAGGACCGCAGGAGACCGGAGGTGCGTCCTGAGTGACGGGGCCCCCTCCTGGAGACGAATCTAAATAATTCGGAGGCGGACGAACGGGAGAGAGAGCGCGGCTTTATCCCCCTTCCGCCGGCCGATCGCCCTCTGGGCTTTTACTTTTATTTCTTTTGTTCTTTTTTTTTTTCTCGTCCGTTGCAAATAGACATGAAGACGATGGATGGTGCCTGCAGCGGTTTGCGGATCGATCAGAGAACCGTCTCGCTGTCTGAGTCCCGCATAGATCCCTCTGTGTGAAGTCTGGCCAACTCGCTGGCTTTAGAAAGAAGTCCTGAGAGAGAGAGAGAGAGAGAGAGAGAGAGAGAGAGAGAGAGAGAGAGAGAGAGAGAGAGAGAGAGAGAGAGAGAGAGAGAGAGAGAGAGAGAGAGAGAAGGCCTGACTGGAGGCAGTGCTGTGAGTGATGCACAGAGCAGGAGGGTGAGGGGGGGGGGGACTATTTCGATTGTTATTGAATACTGGATGTTCAGTCAGTCGCGGTGTAACGGACCGTAGTTGATCCCTGATGTTCGGCACGCATTGCGAACCGCGGATTAATTACAGTTCGGCCTTCATGGAGTGAAGTAAAGTTAGACCGCAGATCGCTATTGACCGATATTCAGGAGCAATATCTGATTGGGGATCGGCATTAATAACAACGTTTACATCATGATGCGCTCAAGCTTCGTTCAGTAAAAATGAGTATTCGGTCAAAGGTTGATTGGATATTATCATGTGGCTCAATGTAGTTTTTGTGCAGATGTTTGAAGATGCTTTCACAGCAATACAAAAACCCTGATACCATCTGAAACGTGTGGGTTTTTTTTGATCCGCTGCTGCCGATAAATACGTCGTTTCCTCGCAGCACTGAAACAGTTTTCAGAACTTTCCGCCGGCTCCTTTGCCGTCACTTTGGTTTTCCACTTTGACATCAATCCCCTAAAGATCCGCTGCGGTACAGAACCGGGCTCTGATCTGCGACGGGGATCCTTTTTTTTTTTTTTTCGATGAGGACAGAGTAAAGCAGTCTGACACGCGGGACGACAATCAATGGCCTCTGCGACGGGACTAACCCGTCACTTGTCTGAACTCTGCGGGCGCTGAGGTTAAAGCGGCGTCTCCCCTGGGAGCGGCCTGAGTGGCGTTGATGGCGAGGAGGGTCCCAACCTCCCCTGACAGACACATCTCATCCCGGATGCCACCTTGCCCTCTCTCTCCCTCGCTCTCTCTCTCCCTGCCAGGGCACAATGCAGACTCTGAGGATGAGACTACATTATACTGACACCAGGCAGCTGACATACTAATCCAAGAACCAAAGGACTTCAGGGACCATTGATTTTCTATTCTTGGTTTAAAAAAAAAAAGAAAGAAAAGGCGAGAAGCCAGCCATCACTCCTCCTCATCCAGGGATGCTAATGGACTTTTTTTCAAATGTTGCTACAGCTCCCCTGGAGCCGTTCTGTTTTTGCCCCTGCAGGAGTCTTTGAAGTCCAAAACCGAAATCCCCAGCTCCTTTTTATCGGACGTGTTGGTATTCAACAGCCCGACTTAGACGTCTCGCCTGTTACGGTCGGTGACGGGCGGCGCCGGAAATCTCAACTCTTGACATTGGATTTCAAGAATGAAAGTAGACCGACAAATAATAGGCATAAAGCTGCTGGCGCTGTTTGTTCCTGTGGATTTAGAAGACTTCCATTTGGAGTAGAACAGTAACCATTTACTTCTGTCAAACCTTTTAAACTCTACACAGACACACACACACACACACACACACGGTCGGTCGGTCTATCAAGTAGAGCCCAAAGCTCCTTGGTCCCAACCACAGACTGACGCCACCCGTCGGTTTGTGGACTGCCGTTTCGAAGCTTGAGTTCGGCGTTTTTTTGGCCGTCGCCATCTTGGATTCTCGCCGTTCATCATCTTGGGTTTTCACAACCAGTGAACAGAAGTGATAGAGACCTGTCAATCACTGTGTAGCCCCCGCCCCCTAAATCATCCCCTGCTTTATGGTCTGTTTGACTCTAAATGTTCCATAATGTACTAAATGAACATCATGCTGTATTGAAGAAGACTGTAAACTAGAGGTTGAGACCATAAACTCATGTTTACAATGTTTACTGAGGGAATAAATCAAGAGAGAAGTAGAGTCATTTTAGACTAGACTTCTATACAACCAGAGGAGTCGCTTCCACTTTGGCTTCACTTTTCAGAACCGGAGATCGCCCGCCTGATACCAATTCCAATGACGACGACGTCCGCGTGGTTAAAACGTTTTGTAAATCTAATTAGCGGTTATAAGTTGCTCCCGTCTGAGTGGGTTGAGTGCAGAGTTGAAAATGACTGCCGGGGCAAAGGAAACGATCCTCAAGTGTCCTCAGATGTTTATCACTGGGATTCTTTTTCGTCGACTGCGGGGTCTGACCCGATCGCTAAGAGGGGGAGAAAAAAAAACCCCAGCTTAGGGCCGATGGAGACGTGTGATTGGTGTCACGGGACGAGATCGGTGGTCTGATGAACCGAGAGGAGTCGAGGGAGGGACAATCGACCCGATTCCTCAACAATGAAGCGTTTGTCTCGGCGAGCGCCGTTCAGATCATGTGTTGTTTTTCCTTCCCGCCGTCAAATTAAAATTCCCATGTGGATGTTTTGACAACGACAAAAATAAATCATCAGGCAGGTTGTTGTTTTTTTTTTGTTGGTTTTTTTTTTACATACTGGTCTGGCACGGCAATGGAAACTAGACAACTTGACACCCTGTTATTATTTCATAATGCAAATGGGAACTGCATTTTGAGTCATCATAATTCTTACTGCTTCATTTTTTAATATCCACAGCTGCTTTTTTTATTAAGACATCCTCACAGCACAGCAAGGAGGAGTACTATCTGTCGGAGCGGGTCAGTGGGGGTTTACGGGTGTCTTGGAGACACTTGAGTGCCGCCGCTGCCGCCGCGCTCCGTATGTTCATTTGCATGAATTATCTAACGCCACCTTTTCTAATATATTCAATATTCCGGTCTTATTTGTCCTCTATTTTTTATTTTTTTTATTTTGCTCATGTAGCGTCCCCCAGTGAGTGCCGTCTCTGTCACTTTATTACAAATTATAAAAACTTCTAAATACATCTACCTCAATAGATTGTGTTCCAGCTCGGGAAGCTGTTCGGCGGCAGCGGCCCGTCGAGAGCGGAGGCTAACGTGGCTAATTGTGTCTGAAATTGTCGAGGAGTCCGTGGGGAATGCGCTCGCTCATTATTATTTTCCCGGCCTTTGTGTGCCACGAATACGTCAGAGTGGGGGGAGGACAGTGGGGGCTTGAAGATGTCTCACACAGGTGAGATTTATATTCTCTATTCTTTCGGCGAGCGGATTAGCTTCGCCGCCGCCGCCGTCGAAGCGCCGAGGAGGTCGGGGGAACATCAGAGGGCGATTCGGCTCCGCTGTGGAGCAGCAAGCCTGACAACAGCGGTCCCCAGGAGTGGACGGGGCGCTCACTAGATCGAGGATAAAAGCTGGAATTTGTGTTTCCAATGTGACTTTTTAACGCGACGGGAGAGAGAGAGAGAGAGAGAGAGAGAGAGAGAGAGAGAGAGAGTTAGCGTATGAATTTGAATGACTTCCTGGTCCTCTGATGCCAACCGATAAAGACAAAGATGATCTTCCTCCTGATGTTGTATTAATTGAAGGGTCGTGAGACCGAGAGTCGGCTAATCCGACTGAATGTCAGACAATCAATGGAACGCCAGTGTCCCAGAAACCCTCCGAAGAGGCCCGACTGCCAACGTCTCCCAGATGGCTCCACGAGTCCAGTTCATTAAAAACGAAATGATCCGAGCCCCCCCCCCCCCCCCCGTCCAAACCCTACAACACAGAGAGCAAACATGAGATGAGATAAGCGGTGGCTTATTTCCCTCCGACAGCTGTCAGCCCCCCCCCCCCCCCCCTTCAGACTGCACGGAAAGTCATTAACTGATTACACTTTGTGTTAGGTTAGATTAAGAAAGTTCAGGATTCCAGAGGGGAGATGCATTGTTGACGCACATTTGCATTTGGAGGTAAACGTGGGCGCTCGAGGACGGCAGGTGTGTGCGTGTGTGTGTGTGTGTGTGTGTGTGGAAAAGGTCAAAATAAAAATTTTGTGACGAGCAGCCGCCTCACTCTGCTTGTATTCTCAGGACAATGTCAGAGCTGGAACAGAACCAAATCAGAGCCGTGACCTTTCGTACGGCATTGTTACGGCTTCTTTTTTTAACCAATTTAAATGTCAGGATTCTGCAGAATATAGTCGTTTCCCAGCGGGTCGCTGAAGTATAACAAACCGGAACCATAAAGTGCTGCGATAACGAGGGCTTATTTTAGCCACAAAATACCAAGTTGGTGCTTTTTTTTAATACCTACAATATTATAATATATGATACTTCATATAAACGTGTTTTCACTCTGATAAAACGTCTCATTTTCATAACGTTTTAACGTCTTCTTTACACAACTGATGTGATTGTGTCAAACTAATAACATGATTTAAAGAAGACCACATTTTACGAGAGTGCCAACTTTAAATACTTTGCATGCTTTACTTCATGTCCGTTGTCGGTACATAATTAAGTACTTAAGTACTTACAAACTACACTGGTTTACACGGCGTGATTAACGAACCCCAGTGGTTATGGAACAGACTTGGGTTTTGTTGTGTACGACTAGAAGCCTCAAACTCATGAGAGTATGAATCTGTCTTTAAGTGGCTGCACTGTGTCAATATATCTTCCCCTGAATGATCACATGCTGACAGAGCATTTCTCTCCTTGGTTTAGCGGAGTCCACTGAGGGCCTCATTCATTCGGGGTTTTTTTTTTACGCTGCAACAGACCTCCACTCTGACTGAGCCTGTGGAAAATGGCCACGGGCCACGACGGTTCACACTAACCGGTCCTACGAGCGCGGGCAGAACAGAGGAGCTTGTTTTTTTGTGTCGGCGATGACGTGTTTGTGTGTCTGTGTTGGCCTGGTGTGATGACGCTGATTAGGGCTGTTGTAGGTTCATAAAAGAAGGACGTTCTGACATGTTAGTGGTGCATTTACAAGAGTAAACTCACACTAATTTGTGTGGGTTTTTTTTTTTTTGTCTAGGAACCACATCGCTTCACTGTGCAAGGTTAGCTCTCATCACACACTGCATGAACATGAGGCACAGAGTGCAAAATATATACATTGTTAAATTAGTATTCATGTTCAGAAAGAACATGAAGGAAAGCGTGTATATATATATATATATATATATATATATATATATATATATATATATATATATATATATATATATACACCTTTCAGAGCTCCCGCCTCGCAGTATTTTCTTCATAAGTTTGTGTTGTTTTCTTGGAAATGTGTGAGTTTTCGATCTCAGAGAATATCAGTGTTTTTCTCTCAAGTGTCTCTCTGCATATTACCCTTCTCCCCCCGACTCTCTCTCTCTCTCTCTCTTATTTGTCTTTCTTTTACGACTGCAGCGGCTCTAAATACTCTTGTCAGAGTTCAGTGTGCTTCTCTTTGGAAGCGCACGGTTTTCTAAATGTTGCAGTGGAGGAGCAGTGAGTTCTTTTTAACCCTGAACGTGATGCGCTCTGCAACTTTCTCTCTCTTTGCTCCGGATGATAATAAGTCCACCGGTTGTCAATAAATGATCTCTGGCTCCCTCGGCGTGCCGCGTATGTGTGTGTGTGTGTGTGTGTGTGTGTTTTTTTTGCGTTTGGGACTCGTTGCGTGGCGTTTCACGGAAGTCCTTTCAAACCCTTTTGGTTGCCATTTAAAAGGATTTTTCCTCATGGATTTGTCTCGATTCCACTGAAACATAATCTGTTTGTGGCTGAAACAAAAACAAAGCCCCCCCCCCCCCCCTAAATCATGGCGTGCGATGCTAATCCATCAGGTATATTGTCCTCGTATATATCTCGCTGAAGGCAGGCCACACAAGCCGTGTGCGCAAAGTAAACACCAGCAGACCGCCGCCCACTCCCCTCCATTCACTGCGTTGTGATCATCGCTTGACCTCACCGCTGAACGCGGCTCCCTCCCCTGCATTCAAATGAAGCAGACTATTATCAATATTGATGGCGGTTCATGTCTCTGTGGACTTAATTTCCTGCTCCCACTTAAAAAACCATGTGGCCCGAGTCTCACTGCCAAGGCGACGCAGTACATAAATTAGGGACGGCTCGTCGGGACCCCTGTGGAGGACGCGTCGCCCCAAATAAGTTGGCAGAGGGGGGGAGCTCAGGTCGCCGCCGTCGCACCTTCGAAGTTTGTTTTTGCGACAAATATCCCTCCGCCGCCCCGTCTGTCACCGTGTCCTTCCACAGATGTGTATCAAACAGATCTCGGCCTCGCGAGCTGCTAATTATTCCCGCTCTCACCCGCAGGTTTAGTCTGCTTTAGGAGCGTTGTTCTCTGGACTCTCTTGTCACCACCGTTTATTGAAAATGTTATTCTGGGATTTTGAAACAAGGCAGGTGGCTTTTTCTTTCTTTTTTTTTTTTTACATGATAAGCAGCCATTGTTATCTTTTCTGTGAACGGAGGTTTGTTTTCTCGAGTAGCGCGCGTCGAAACGTTCTGGAAGGTTCTTGGTCGCCTGATTGTTGCCGGTCCGTGTTTTGTAGTGTCGTCTGATGGTTTTCGCAGAATATCTCAAACATGCGAACAAAGTAGCTCGATTAGGTGGAAAGTGGCCGACCGTGGCGGTCACCTTTTTTGTTAACGAGTCGAGGAACCGTTAGAGCCCTGAATCTCTGGCAGGGATCAGGCTCACAGGGAGGAGATCTCAGATATATACGAGGCTTTAAAAACAAGCGGTAAGATCTTTAAATCAGCTCTGAAGCTCAGTGAAGATGAGGTTTCTTCTCTTACTGAGTGTTGAAGGCCTGGCAGCAGCAGCTTTGTATCAGATGCTGTCCAGTCTGGAACAGATAAAAGCTGTCGTGATGATTTCTACGTCTGCAGATGAAAGAAGAAAAATAAAAAACAGATCTTGGGAAGTTGGACTTCAGTCACCTGAGCATTAAATGACGATTCGGGTTGAAACGTATCACCCAGGCTGATGATTTACTGGACTTTAATGAAAAGAAACTGCCATTTTCATCCTCGATGTGTTTTATGAGGCAGATAAAAAAATGTAATATATTAAAATGTAAAATATAATAACATAAAATACCGGATTTAGATTTGCAGAATATGTGATAACATATGATGGCTTCCATTTTATTCTATTTCACCATTTTTTTTTTTGTTCTTGTACTTTTTTATACCTACTTTATTTTAACACTGTAGCTTAATAACTCCATTGGTCTCAATCAGTCACATTTACATATACATCAACTTTTAAACTTTTAAGGGTCATGGAGAGCTGTATAACCGGACCTCAGCGGGTATTGAGTGAGAGTCTTGGTACACCTGACGGGTCTCCATTCACTCACATACAGACCTTTAACCTGAGTGATTAATGCTGCCATCAGGGGCCTGGTGTCAGTGTCAGGGGCCTGGTGACAGTGTCAGGGGCCTGGTGACAGGGCGGGCCGAAGAGAAGAGCGAGGGTTTAATTGTGCCAAGTCGTCTGTGAAAGACTTTCTTCATTATGGGCAGTAAATAAGGTGGTCTTCGTGGCTCCGCCTCCTCCCCAGGTTGCCTCCCTCAGGTCTGGTTCTCTTTCTCTCTGACTCCGTTTACCTTTTGTGGTTACACTCTCACATCTCAACGAACACTCGGCCACATTGACAGAAGGCATCGCATGCAAATAAGACCTGCCCCCCCCCCCTGCTGTTTTTTTTTTTTGCTTGACATACTTGTCCACAACGTTTAAAGGTCAGGAGTTCTGCGTTATTCTCCAGTAGAAGCTGTAGCAGGAAATATCCACTGTGTAGAAGCACTGTTCTGACTGTTTCTGACCCCTGATGACCTGTTCGTCTCACTCCAGGTGGGAGGTGAATCCGCCGTGGGCCATGTGTTTCTGGTGAGGCCTCATCATCCGCTGCCAAAATGAGGCCGAAGCCCGGCCCGCCTCGACCCGTCCTGCCGGCCGTCCTGGCTCTCGCCCTGGCCGCCTTCTTACCTCGGCTGTGCTCGGCGGCCGCGCCGTTCCCCCAGGACCTGGAGCCCGTCAGCGTCGTGGGCAGAGAGTGTAAGTTTAAAATAAAAAAAATTGCCGTGTTGCCATGGTGACCCTTGTTGCATGCAAGTAGCTGTGAGAAGCGAAAGCCGGAGGTCGGCGAGGCGTTTTGTCATCACTAGGGGCGACACGGCGGATGTGTATTTTTTTTAAGGGCATGTTTTTGTTCAGGCTGCTGCAATATTCATGGCTATCGTTCTGTTTTTTGTTTTTTTTGTTGGCTTTGGAAACAATGGCAGCAACTCGCACGAAAAACACACCTTCCTCAGTCACGGCTTTGTAAAGAAGAAGGAGGATCGGATCACAAACGGTTCCTCGTTAGAGAGATCTTAAGACGTTACACCCAAAATAATACAGACAAAAGGAGGCTGCGGACATGTTCACACTAGTTTACACCAAAGAAAGACAAACTGGACCTGTAACTAAAGGCTCATATAGTGAGATTCATACAAATGTGCTTTCGCGCTTAACCTGTTTTGGTTCCATTCGGTTGAAATTCCCAATAATGTCCGCTCTGTTCCTTTGGTTCAGTCAGACTGAGCTCCTCTGAAGGATGAGTTACCTGTCTGTCCACAGGGCTTAAGAGTTAGTGTGAACACAACAAAGACCAGAACCCCCTCCCCCCCCAAAAAAAAAAAAAAAAATACAAAAACATTACTTTAATGGGCAGCAATGGATCCGTTTTTCTTTGTTTCACACCCAAAGGGCCGAACTACAGGTGTGAAAAAGACATATTGATATATATATATATCAATATTAATGTATGAGCTTAAGAGGAGGATCTTGGACATCCGTGACTCTCTTAAGACACCACAGCCTGGGTTGGGTGTGGGGGGTGTGGGGGTGTGGGGGGTCCGCTGAACGTAATGGCCCATAATTGATTTAAGAGGCGGGCCGAGACCGTGGCCCCGCACGCCGTAATTGATCTATCTGTAAGAGAGCAACGCGACCATTAGCAGGAATAGCTGCGCTAATAGTGCTATATGTGGAGCTCCATCCCAGGTGTAATGAGAGCAATTTATCACCTCCCGGTTCCAGCTGTGGGGGGGGGGGGCAGCAGCGGGGCACACGAGGTCCCGCACAACTCCGCGAGACGGCCATTATGACTCGTAGTCCTTCACGAGTCTGTAGAAGTCTATGAAATCACACCCCGAGTCACCTCAACGTAACAAGTGCGATACATTAGTATTACACTGGAGCTGCTGCCGTGTTCTTTTTATATTGAAGGAATACTTCACCCCCAAAATGAGCATCTGTGTATTAACCACTAACCACTTGATTTAGACCGTAACGGAACGCTGAAAGGTTCCACTGATGACGCTCCGGCTCCGCTCCTCTGTTGTGATGGAAAGTCACTAATTGCTTTTGAATGGTGATTTAGTTCCACTGTTTTTTTTTCCCCCCATAAGACACGTGTGATAAAGGTCAAACGGGGTCTGTGTTACAGACGGCTTATTATGCAGCCTCTTATGTTAATCAGTGACACGTATGCACACACATGGGGGGGGGGGGGGGGGGTCCAGTTTGAGTAATGCATCCATTAGTGCAACACCTTATGAGATGCCAGAGCACAGTACAGCGTCTTTAATACTTTATAGGAGGATGAGGAAGGAATGTGCAAATGCATCAGGATGATAATCATTCAACTTCTATCCGGACCAAACTTTGCTTTTGCACACAACGGCCGACAAAACGCTGCATTGTGTTTTATTCATTTTCCTTATTGCAAAATCTTCCAAAAATGTTCTTGATTTAAAAAAAAAAAATGCCCATGACAGTTTTATAGATCCCTTATATAATATCTAATTAATATTAAAATACATTTTCATATTCATTTATATTAGTACATTCAAAAATATATTAAAAAAATCAAGACATATTTGGTGTTTTTGCATTAAAAATGATTTAAATGATTAATTATTTATCAAAAATAGTTCTTAGGCGTTGCCGCCCGCCATTTTTAGCGTTATTTTTTTTTTTTTTTTTTTTTAAGACGCTAAAAAGCGCCTAAAAGCTTGAGAGGACGTGAAAGTGCTGAGGAGTAATTAGAAAAGCCGGGGGGAGGGCAGCGGGGCGGGCCCGGCCCATGGGCCGCTGGGACTCTCTCCTCCAGACAGAACAGAAAGGTCCAGCGCTCAGCCCAGACATTAAGGGTTTAAATCTTTAAACAGTCGATCCGAGACCGGCGGTTAGAGGAACACGGGGATCCCCGCAGAGAGGCTCATTTCCGATTTGCGGTGCATTTCTAGCGGGGATTGCTAATTCGGCAGCAGCCCGGGTCAGATGGGAGGCTGGAGGGCACTTAATACAGTACTTTACAGATCCACAGCGCCGTGGCCCGGAGCTGAATCTTAATTTAGAAGAGGAAAAAAAGAAAAAAAAACGGAAACGGAAAGGAAATGTCTTTGATGTGGAGGAGGCCCGGTGTCAGTATCGAGCAGACTAATTCCATATCTGCCTGGAGCATCCTTTAATTTCACATATATATATATCTACTGACTGGCTGTCATACTCCTCTTTAAGTAGTGGACCCAGTCTCCCATTGTTTCCCCTCCAGTGAGTTAGTGTGATGGAGTAGAAAAATGGCAAGAAGGAATTAAAATGCAGAAGAGGAAAGAAGGGCGAATGGAAAGCAGCCGTAGTGAAAGCAGAGCGTTCATTCCTCTTTCTTGTCCCCTCAGTTCTTCTCAGTTTTTATGTTGCTGCACACGTCTGTGTTTTTTTTTTTTTTTTTTTTTTTTTTTTTTTTCCATATCGCATGACAACACAACGATGACCTCAGAGACAGATGAGAGCTGTATAAACGCGGGTTCACCAGACGGACACATTTTCCGTTCAGATGGTTTTGATTCGTCTCCTCCGTCCTCGGCTGAGACTCCCTCGCCAGGATCCGTTTATTCAAATCGGAACCTGACTCCTGTGACACGACCAGCTAATTTGCAACTTTGGATTATATTTATTCCGCCGCTCATCCACCTACGCGAGTGCACATTAGCATACGAGTGCATGCTCCGTCACATTTTGCCAAACTGCAACCTTGGTTTAGTGTTTCTTAAACTGTGAAGGTGTTGTTTTTTTGTTTTTTTTTGCTAAGCTGCAGATAAGTTCTGGATAACTGTTGAGCCTTCCTGTCCTTCTGTCTCTTTAAGAATCTGAAAATAACAACAGCTGTTTTGTAAAAGCGCTAATTCATGACAATTAAGAATGAATTGCATGTCTAATAAAGCTGGCCTGCGTGGTCAACAATCAGTTATATGAACAGTTGATATGAATGTTGATATTAAGTCTCAGGTATTCTCATGTTTTCAAACCTTTTGTTGAGAAGCTCAGCTGGTTATCTGGCGTCTTTTTGTTATTCGGAGTTCTTTAACCGATTGTGTTTTCTCTCCGTCTCTTCCCCCACGCAGCCTCCTACCTCTACCCCAGCTTCCAGGGACTCCTGTCGGACAACGACACCGTCCGCCTGGGCCTGGACTTCCAGAGGATGCTGAGGATCAACCGCATGCTCTACATCGCTGCCCGGTCAGTCCCTTGAATATACCCAAACTTATCCCGTCGTTTGCAGTTTTGCGCCGAATGTCCGGAGTTTCTTCCCCCCCTCCCCCCCGCAAAACCTCTCAGCCTAATTGCACGTTGCTCCCCTTCTCGATCAAGATGCAGTAGGTTAATTAACTAAAAAAGTACGAGGTTGTTGTTGTTGTTGCGCCTCCTCCGCCTACTTTCGTTGTGCAAAAAAATAAATTCCTCTACAGCCGTTGGCTCGCTCTCAAACTGCAGCGCGCTCGCTGCCAAGAACGCCGTCTGAAAAGGTAGAGAGATTGCTAATGTACCTAAGTGGACTTGATATTTTCCACAGCTGCAAACAACAAAGTGCACGCCTCGCTTCACCAGTGATTCATGTGGGTTGCGTCGACAGTTGGGGGGGGGGGGGGGCGGGGACGTTTTCTTTTGGCCGTTGGACGACTTTGTAGAAAAGCCAACAAAGTTTTCCCGTTAATGCGCCTTCAATCGGTCCGAGTGTCGGTGCAGCGGTGTTGATCGGAGGCTTTTGGAGCTTTTGCATTCAGAGAGCGTGGAGATGACCTCACTGATGGTTTCTTGACTCTCTCTCTCTCCGTCTCTGTCTCTCTCTCTCTCTCTCTCTCTCTCTCTCTCTCAGGGACCATGTGTTTGCCATCAATCTCGCCACTTCGTCTGAGCAGATAATCCCACAGCAGGTAGGAGAGTCTGTCCACACTCTGAGTCCTTGTTTGATGTACGGATCCAACATGTAACTCTTTCTTCATATGTATTAACTGACCAATATATTAATGCGTAGCTTCTGCCTGCCACCATGTAGGACACCAACAGGCTGGAATAACCTCTGTTACTGCTCTGCACATGTTGTGGAAGTCCCAGATCCTTTGGAAAAACCAAACGTGAATGTGTCTTTGTTCCCGGCGTCATTATGCGGTGATTCACTGTATCTTTCGAGCCACACGTTGGCTGGACTGCAGCGGTGACGACACAATAAACACAGTGTCTGTCCTGTTTCATTGCAATAAACAGATTAAAAGAGACGCCAAAATATCTACGCCGTGGTGCCGATTTGTAAAAAGTCTGAATTCATGCTCTCCCGGGTCTGTCGGTAAGACGGCAAGCAAATTACTTTTAAAATGCTTGTTTTCCGAATGGAGTTTGGCGCTAGGCTACGCTAACAATCGTAGCTGCTGGAAATTGACTTCATCTTGGCGTAAATATGGCGCAGATGTGACCGTTTCTACCGTAGACAGTTTACGCTTCACACAAATATCTCGCTGGAGTTTAGAATATTGGTCCGTCCTGAATTTGTGTCTTATATCTGGTGATCTTTAGCATTACCAATGATCTGTAACCGGTAGAGAACCGCCCAGCTTCATTTGTTAAATGTCAAAATAGGATTTTGTGGCCATTTAGTGTCCGATATGCCTGAACGTTGGATTTTACTGTTGATATTTCTTTATGACGTATAAAGACCTCATCCTGTTCCAAAGAAGGGCTCTCTGCAGACTAGTCCTGGTTTTGCTGAACCACTCTGTGTGTGTGTGTGTGTGTGTGTGTGTGTGTGTGTGTGTGTGTGTGTGTGTGCGCGTGCGCGTGCGCGTGTGTGTGTACACAGGGAAAATCTCCCGTAATGTTTGCACCTCATTATTTTCCTTCCTGCCCTTGCTTGCCTTTTCATTCAAGTATTAAGCAATCTCTCTTCAGACGTATATCCAATACAAGTGGAGCGGGGCTCTTGTGGCTTTCTGAAGTGCCACCGCTCCTTCCTATCTGAATCTCATTTGTCAAACATGATTGCACTTAAACAAAAGCCCTCCGAGGCCCCCGGACTTTTGTTTGGCTGTATTTAGATTAGCGCTGAACACGGATATTCATCCTGAAAAGGCCACCGCTCCACGTCCGGGAGATCCAAACTATTGATTCGGGTCAACTTTAGAGCAGTTTGTCTTTTTTTTTCCCCCCAGTTATGTTATATGAGAACGTAGATATTGAATGTTTTTATAGAATGCATTTTTTTTACCCAAACCTCTGCCGCCTCCGGTGTGATAGCAGGGACGTGAGTGGAAGTTTATTCTGCTTCTTGCTCTCCCGTTCCCGAAACTAGTTCATCACAGATCCATTCCTTTAAACCAGCTCTTCATTTGTGTCACGCCGGGCTCTCTTTTCACATCCCCCCCCCCCCCCCTTCACTGATCTCCCCGGTCTTGCGTAGCCATAAGTAATTATTAGTAAACCAAATGGAGCGTGGACGAGGCAGGGCCTATTACCATAACGCTGACTCGCGTCGGATCTTCACAAAGTGGCGTCGGAGACGATCCGCGCATTGGACCTGGAGGACGGAGACACCGCAGGGAGACGAGCGCTGCTCCGAAAAAACGTTCTTATTAGAGAGTTATCCCTCATTGTTCTGGCTCAGCTTATTGATTCTGTTGTTTGTTTTAGCAAAGAAATGTAGCAGACAGACAAAAGATGTGCAAAACCATCTAATGCCAAAGGCAACTCCCCTTAAAGGATACGGCTGCTTTTTTTTATCGTTAACAAGTCTCTGGAGAAGAACAAAACCAACCAAGGCTTGATCCCAACAAGCATTGCCCCATTTTGCACTGGTAGACATAGGCCTTTGTAGTCAATGTGTGTAAATCCGCGGCTAAAAAAGAAAAAGAGTCCCCAACAAATGCACTTCATACTTATGTTTGAATAATGTTTGCTAAAACCTACAGAGCACGGCTGTTTTTAGGGAACTGGCGCCGTGTCCGTTCAAAACGGGCCAATTTCTTGGCGTTCGGCGTTCGCCGTCTGCGGCTTTTCTGAAGAACCGCTCATCCCAGACGATTTCACGCTCGACGCTGCGCTTCCTCGGACACTGAGCAACGCACCCGCCGAGTGTGAAGTCGATCGGATGAATGGTTGTCGAGAAAATGGAAAGACAGGAGGACAGAGACTCCTTCCGTTTTAGTGAATTACGGAAACCTTTTGGGAAGTCCTAAAACGATTGATTTAAGACTTTTCTTTTCCCATGTCTGCAGAACGAGCCAACAGGCTTCGGGTGCGACAGAAACGATTGCTAACACATTGGCGGTCGATGCATTCGTCATTGTGTATGTAGAGGAAATTAAATCGGTTTGAAGGTGTAAAACAAGGAAACCCTCCTCAATTAAGCCGTGTGTTTTCCTGTGTACCCGACAGTTAGATTGCATTCACCTGTTCTAAGCAGTTTGTGATCTGACTGCTGCACTGAAAGCTATCCGATTAAATGGAAAACCCAGCTCTGAGAACGGGAGAACGAGGGGCCTGTGGGACAAATTGTTTTTCAGGAACAAGGAGGAGTGACCCCTCGGCTCCAATAAGGCATCGAAATGTATTTTGCCACAGGGTGGCTACCTCGAGACCAATTTATGTCCTAAACAGCCCCCCCCCCCCCCCAAAAAAAAAAGGAGAATTAAATGTCAAAGTTTCTCCAGTTTGTACTTTTCAGCGTCTAAAGCACAGGACTTGTACTTGTCCTTGATTCATGGTGTTGTTTTCTTTTGTTGAATTTTCTCTTTCACTTGGTGGAAACACAAGGAGATACTGTAAAATACACTTCATTCAAAGGTGTTCGTTCAGTATGAAAATAATGTCTGTTCATCTCAAACAATGTGCAAATATCTCCTCCAGACTCAATGTCAAGAAAGTAATTAAAAAAATATGCACATGTATTCAAGTCTAAGGATAGTCTCCTATTATGATACTTTTAGAGTTGCAACTCAACGGTTACTGAAACCGGGACCTGTTCAAGCCAGCAATTGAGCCTTTGGCAAGTCCCGCCCTCGAACGCGTGACTGGCCAATCGTAGCGTAGCATCGGACAGCTCCGACCATAGGCCGGTTTTGGTTGTCATGTTCAAACGTTGTGTCATAGTGATACTTGTTACCCGGAGATATATAGTTCTAAAACGTTGTTATTACGTAAAAGATCTGTGGAGCTAACATTAGTCAGAGTACGTTAGCATATCATTAACTAGCGTTAGCACTTCTATGCTACGCTAGCTACTGACGGTATGCTGCTCTTGCTTTGTATACAGTGTTGTTTCCTTAATTTCATCGTCTTCTGTCTCGATCTTTTCAACTTGTTTTTGATGATACTCCTTCAAGGAGTGCAGTTAGTGACAGTGTGGGCTCCATGGTAGCTCTGATGGAGCAGCAGTGGGGGGCGGGGCTTATCGAAGGCTCAATTGGTGTTAAAAACTCGTCTTAAATATCCGAAGGAGTTCCCTCGAGCTCCGACTGCAGACCGACGCGTCCCCGTCGCGCCGCCGTCCCACAATGCCCGGGCGTTGCCTCCGTCACTTGAGTGAGACGTCAAGCTTCCCGTCTGCTCAAACGCCGTCGGGAGCCGTCGGCGACAGGCTGATGTGGAACTGAAGCAGGATGTTGCGCAACAGCCAGCCTCCTCTGGGGTAATTTATGAGCTCTGAGGACATTCTGGCCTGTAAATCATCTCGACAATTCAACGGAGCACATTGAAGTAGTCAGAGCCTGTTAAACACGTCGATAGATCATTTTGCCACAGCGGCCCACTGGATGACCAGCGCCGATACATGAAGTGTGTGTGTGTGTGTGTGTGTGTGTGTGTGTGTGTGTGTGTGTGTGTGTGTGTGTGTGTGTGTGTGAGAGTGTGAATACCGCGGGCAGAGCTTCTGTCCATCGGGTTAATTAGGGCTAATCGACTGCTCCTCATAAAGACTGGGAGGCGATGCAAACATCCCTTTTGATTTCCCGTGTTCGTGTTCTGTTCTCACAGATCCACATTTATTTTTCCAGAGTGATTTTTTTATTTTTTTTTCAATTTATTATTGTATCGCTGACAAACCACAGTGTTTAGCTTCCCACTGACGAGCTGCGCAGGCATCCCTGATATTCATCCGTTTGTTTGTTTGTTGTTGTTGTGTTTTTTTTTGGTTTTTTTTCCACGACAGTTTATTGAAGTTAATGAGATTTTCATCACAGCTGTCTGGTAATAGCACTTGAGCGATCGGGAGCAACCGGGATGGTGAGGAACAGCTTGTCTTTGAGCCTGACAGTTGGCTGTCTTGTTCATTTTTTTTTTTTTCTTTTTTTTTTTTTTTTCAGAAGCTGACTTGGAAGACGAAGGATGTGGAGAAGTGCACCGTGAGAGGGAAAAACAGCGTGAGTATTATCTCCCAGACACATGCGCATCTTCCTCTTTTTTTTTTTTTTTTTGGCTTTTATTTTTCTCAGTCTTTCGCCTTTTCCTGCACAGAGAAGATTTGCAATAATAAGTAACGGTGTGCAGGTAGCTTATCGGAATCGGGTGTGCGCATCCATCAGGAGGCGACAGACTGGGCCGTTTTTTGGCGTAGCGGCCCCCCCCCCCAGAGCTGCATTAAAAACCACAAAAATCAACCTGGGGATTTCCGATAATGCCTGTAAAACAGAGAGAAGGCTGCTGCATGTGTGCCAGCCAGTGGAATGCAACATCCACCTGCTGCAAGTCCTGCTTTGGTTTCTGTCATCGTTGTTGGCGTGCCGGTAGCTTCCTGACGCGCGGTAACACCAATCTGTTTCCTTTCCACCCGACAGGACGAATGTTACAACTACATCAAAGTGCTGGTGCCGCGCAACGACGAGACCCTCTTCGCCTGTGGCACCAACGCCTTCAACCCCACCTGCCGTAATTATAAGGTGAGATACCGGCTCGTGTTACGGGACGTGCCGTTGTGAGGCGCGTGACAAACTAAACTCGCGTCATTGTCTGGGAGGTCGGGGTCATGAACAGAGAGGTTCACGCGGAGCACATGTTTGATGTGTTCGTGCAAAGTGAAGTCGCAGCGTTGCACGTTCAGACGCATGCATCGCAAGACATGCAGCAAACAGTCATTGAGATTCACGAAATATTTGAGTCAAAGGTTTTGACTGAGGGAATTTGGGATGTCTCTTTGTATCATTCCATGAATCGGAGTACACTGTCGACAGCAATTTTTGGCCATTTCTTTATTACAAACATGTTGCATAAATCATCTTATGAGTGGTGTGTGAACATAACCCCTCTGTAGAAAGCTTCAGCACACAGAGAGGAATGAAGGTGTGAAGTTTGGTGGATGTCAGAGCTGCTGAAGTGGAGATTTCTGGATCAGAGTCTGAGAAAAACTCCATTTAGAGAAAACGTCCTTTAAATTACAGACGTTTAGAAGAGTCTACAGGTGAATAGGGTAGAAAAATTAACTCGTAGATATCAACATGAAACTTCCCCACTTGATTACTTACATTGAGGCAATTCTTTTTTGTATTACAAGTTTTCTGAAATGTTATGTTTAAATATGCAAATGAGGCATTATGTAAAGGTAACTTTTGGTGAATTTAGTAGAAATCTACAGACGTAAACAGACAAAGTAGTAAAATAAACACCTACATGTGTATTTTTGATGTTTTCTTTCCACCGGTCTGAAAATTGACTGAAATCTCAAAATTGACCAGTGCATGAAAAACAATATTTCTGCCTGTCTTGTCTCGCCTTAAGGAGAAATAAGGTCAGAAAAATATGAAGATGATATATAAAAAAAAAAAAAAAAAGCTGCATTACAGAACATTCTCACTGCACTGCAATAATGTTAATGTCCAACGCTCTTCAGATGGACTACGTCTGTGAAAGGCTTTCAGAGCCCGCACGAAAATAACATCTCGTAAAACACGGCATTCGGGGGGAAAAAAAGGACATTTAATATGAAATCACACGAGCACAAACGCCGGTCACGCCGAGCGAGAGAAGTCTTAACGGCCAGCGCTTCAATATGCGTTTTTCAACGGTGACGCAACAGCACAGCTGACGGGTCAAACTGCAGCAAATAACCGGAAAAATGACTAAACGCATATAAAGAGTGGACCTCAGACTCTCGCACCGATCGCTGTGAATGTCGGTATATTTGTAGGTTTTTTTTTATGACTTCAAACGCTTTCTGTTGGCGGAATAATTTGTTTGCTCAACAAGACAAGAGAGCAATCCTGTCGACAGAACACGAGACGTTCTGATGAAGGCAAAGAGAGCAGAGGGAGGAGGAGAGGAAATGAGAGGGAGGAAGCGAGGAGGGGGGTCAAGAGACCGACCTGAGGCTGCAACGATGAGTCGCCGTACTTCAGAAACGCATTGGTTTCCAGGACGATGCAGAAGCAGAGCTTACGGTTTTGGGGTCCGACGTGACGCCACGGGTTTGGACCGTGAT
>NW_027176388.1:40000-100494 GCF_023349555.1 Cebidichthys violaceus
CATTTCTTTTGGACTCATTTTCAAAGCTCACACGTCACTCTCAACCTTCTCCTCTCGTCTCCCTACAGAGCCCCATTTCCTCCACGCCATCGAGTACGGCAACTACGTGTACTTCTTCTTCAGCGAGATCGCGGTGGAGTACACCACCCTTGGCAAGGTGAGCGAACTCGTTTCAGAGCAGACGCCCGACACGCCTGTGGTTTGTTGCGTCTGCGCTTTAGTCTCCCGAGTGGAATGAAGTCCGACGGCATCGCCGCTCAGACGCCGTGTTTACAAGGGTTCGAGTTAAGCCGTGATCGTCACCTCTACGTGACCTTTGTCCTCCTCAGGTGGTTTTCTCCAGAGTCGCGCGCGTTTGCAAGAACGACAACGGCGGTTCTCCGAGGGTCCTGGAGCGCTACTGGACGTCGTTCCTCAAGGCCCGGCTCAACTGCTCGGTGCCGGGCGACTCCTTCTTCTACTTCGACGTCCTGCAGTCGCTGACGAACGTCCTGCAGATCAACCGCCGGCCGGCCGTGCTCGGCGTCTTCACCACGCAGGCCAACAGGTTTGGGCTCCCGTGCGCCCGTATGGTAGACGACACAATCCTGGCGAGAAGTAGAGGATGTGCTTTAAGCAGGAAAACACATTGCCAGATTTTAAATAAGACGTAGTAGAATAAAATGTTGTTGATGAAATATCACAATTTTCAGCGTGGTTTTCTGACGGAAACGTTCGTCACGCACGATGTGTTCAAGGACCGTAGGATCACAGGATGAATAAAGTTGTATGTTCACGATGAGGTCTTGCCTCCTCCCCCCTCCCCCCCTCTCTAATCCTCTTGTGGTCCCTCTGACAGCATCACGGGCTCAGCGGTCTGTGCCTTCTACATGGACGACATAGAGAAGGCCTTCGGTGGCAAATTCAAGGAGCAGAGGAACAGCGAGACGGCGTGGACACCTGTTCCAGAGGACCAGGTCCCGAAACCAAGGCAAGACGATCTTTTAAACAACAAACTGTCACTTCTCAAGAACAGGTTTTTTTTCTTTTCCTGCAGCTGCTGCTGCTGCTACTGTTCTGTACACACTTCATCTGTGAACAACAACAAAAAAAAACCACACACAACAGTGACACAAGACACCTGTTCTCTTTCTTCTGTTTTTTTTCTTCTCGTCCCTCTGAGCCCAACAGCTGCCGGTGTTTTTACATCCGTGTCCGTGGAAACTTTCCTGATGTTTTCCGTTTGTTTTTGCCGCTTGCAGGCCGGGGTGCTGCGCCGGAGAGGGCTCGGCGGCCGCCTACAAGTCGTCCACCACCTTCCCCGACGACACGCTGACTTTCATCAAGTCCTACCCGCTCATGGACGAGTCGGTGCCCTCGGTCAACGACAGGCCCTACTTCACCCGGACCACCAGCAGGTACTGGTTTTAATGCAAGACACCTTCAACGGGAAAGAATGTCCCAGTCTACCGAGAGGACGTCCCTCCCGGCAACAACGCAAATTAAGCTCTATGAGCGGAGTTTATTAAAAGTTACCCTCATTCTTTATGCTGCCGAAACATTTGACGGAAAATTAATCGGCGGAGAGTTTGATTAACGGCTCGAAAACATCAAGCGAGAATGCCGAACACACACACACACACACACACACACGCAATTAAATGAATCATTCCCCACATTTTAAATATATAGGGCCACGCAATCATTTTCATTATCAATTAGCCCACCAATTATTTTCTTAATTAGTGCCACTGCGAGGTCCCCCGTGGATTAAAGCGGCGGCGTTTCCGACCACCGGAGTCCCTTTTTAGAAAACCTCTCGTCTCACTGCAGCGGCGCTCTCCGGTCTCACCGAGAAGCAGAGACTCGACAAGATACGACGCCGCGTACGACTCGACTGTTTCACTATCAGCCAGTCTGAAAGATAATTTAACAGCTGGTGGAACCACAGACGAGACAGCTTTATTACCTTGTGATTATTCATAACCTGTTCCTCCAAATGGCGCTGACGTCAACTAGTAGACCACCTTGTTCATCATGTATCCTAAATATACGGCGAGCTCTTGTTCAGATGGCTCCTTCGAGAACACCTTCATAAAATCCAATTAAACCCCCCCCCCCCCCACCAGAACCATTACAATCCCAGCTCTACCGGCGCAGGTATTATTTTCTGCAGCGACATAATGCGGCGGCGGCGTTTCCTCACTGCGGGGCTGTGATTGGTATCGATGAGTGAGCTCAGGTGGAACGCACGACCTTGTCCCTCATTAAAACTCATCGGAGTTTATTGGATGCTCGGTCTCAGAGACGGGGGGGGGGGGGGTCCTGCATCAGGTTTTCCCCATTTAAAGGCATCCTAGACTAGAAGGGAATCTTTTTTTCAGATCGTGGGGGCACCTATAGGCTGCAGACGCCGCCCCTGATTCCACCAGTGCATCCCTGACTCAGCCTCACACACACACACACACACACACACACACACACACACACACAGACAGACAGACTGTACACGGGAGCCTCCTTCCCGCCTCCTGAAGCGGAGCCAGGCTGACAGCTAGCCAGACGCTGCACGGTCTCCACACTGGGGGGAAAAACGTGCGCCACTTCACATCTGGCGCCAAAAACATCACATCTGCCTCGCCGCTCCCCACGGAGAGGAGCTAGATAAATGAAATCTAACCAGAAGCACATCCACGCGCGTCATTGAGGGGAAGTGCCAGTCAGGTGTGTGTGTGTGTGTGTGTGTGTGTGTGTGTGTGTGTGTGTGTATAAACACACCAGCCTCGGTGGGACCATCTGGGAGGCATTGAGGGAGAAGTGAGCCGCTGGTGTCCTCTTTTTTTTGTTTTATAGAAGACTCCAGAAGCGACGCGATGCCAAGCAAAAAAAATGTGGGTTTATTGGAGGAAGTTTGTTGTTTGGGGAAAGTGCAGGCGGAGCAAAGGAGTGAAGCTCATCCCTCTGTCAACAAGCGCTGGACTCAAAGTGCCCTTCAGCACTCTGCTCTTAATCCTCAGCTGCTCCTGTAGGAGGCGATAGCGGGGCGGCTCCCGGGTGTGACCGCGTGTGGAGCCTGGATGAATATGAAGCAGGGCGGCGCTCCAGATAGTTCCCTCATAAAATACAAACAAACAGGACGGAGGGACGGAGGGAGGGTGGATGGAGAGATGATGGACGGCGAAGGGATTAAAGGAAGTGGGCGATGGAGGGAAGGGAAGCGGTGGGTTGGTAGATGAAGTGATTGACGCTTCACACAATGAGCTCGGTGTTCGCCCACCGGTTGTTTTGTTTACCGCGGGAAATTGACTTTGACAAAACAACGACGTGGAGATGCTAATCAGAACATTTGGCGTCTTATTAAACCGGCAGACAGCTTCATAGTCTCATTTCACTTCTTTGTTGTTGTTGGGGTTTTTTTCGGGGGTTCCTACAGATTCAAGTTGACCCAGATAGCGGTGGACACGTCGGCGGGGCCGTATAAGAACTACACCGTGGTTTTTCTGGGCTCGGACAACGGCCGCGTTCTGAAGATCCTGGCCAGCACCGAGGGAGCCAACGCGTCCTTCAGCACCCAGCTCCTGGAGGACATCGACGTCTACAACCCCAACAAGTCAGTCCGTCTCTTTTGTGTTTGTTGTTTGAGGGTGTCGGCTCGGCTTTAAGCCCTCCGTGTTTGTCTTTAATTTGTTTTTCCCTCTTTTTTTGTTTGTTGTCTGTCTTTGTTAGAGATGCACCGATCAGCCTCATATTTCTGTATTGGTTTTTTTTGGCGGTCACATTCACACACTTGTGCCGCCGCCGCTGTATCAGACTTTAACGTCGCCACACACACACACACACACACACACACACACACACACACACATAACATGTCGACGGTGTGTGAGTGAAGAAGACCTGAAGCTCATCATTTGTCACTACTGCAAGTCAGAAATAAGCCGTGGAGGCGTTACAATGAGTTCAAGTTCCACTCAGTAATGTCATCTTGTTAAATGTAGTTTTCGGTGATTTTTAGTTAAACAAAAATACATTTATGTGTTTCCTTATCATTTGAAATGTGTGTTTCATGCTATTAACAACTTTCTGCGGTTCTTAGAACATTGGAATCAGCAGGTCTGACTCTGCCATCTCTACTTTTGTCCTTTCCTCAGATTCTTTCTCTCTCTCTCTCTCCTCCTCTGTGTGTTCTGCTTTGATGCCCACCCACTCTTTGGTCTATTGTAACACTTTGCATCACCCTGTACAGCTAGAGGGGATGCTTCTTCTTTTTGTTTTCTGACTGCACAGCTTGAAAAGTCTCATCTGCATCGAGTTCGATTCACAGTCGGCTCTCCGTATAATTTCCAGACTGCGCCAGTCGTCTGCAAAAAAAAAAAGAAAAAAAAAAACGAAAGTAAAATGTCTGATCGTGACAAGTTGGTGTTCCTCTCTCTCTGCTCTTAGATGTAACGTGCGGGGGGAGGACCGGAGGGTGCTGGGTCTGGAGTTGGATCGGGACCACCATGCGTTGTTCGTGGCGTTCTCCGGCTGTGTGATCCGCGTGCCGCTGAGCCGCTGCTCCGACTACAGCACCTGCAAGAAGTGAGTCACCTGGAGAGCAAAGCTCCGCCTCTCTGCCACGCAGGGTCAGAAACCCTGAAACCATCAGTTTAAATAGTCAAGTACTTTAATTAATTCCCCCGCTGCGGGTCGGGAGTGGTTTCAGTCTCGGGGTTTGGGAAGAGAGTCTTGAGTCTAAATTTACAAGTCCATGGTCCTTGTGACTGGAGGAGGGCTGGTTGGGCTCCGGGTGGAGCCGCTGCCAACTCGCGGTCACTTGAGGTGGCTTAGCATCTGATCCGGATGCCTCCTGGATACCCGGAGAGACCCGAGGCGGACCCAGAACACACTGGAGGTATTATACTCTCCATCTGGCCCGGGAACGACTCGGGATCCCCCCGAGAAAGGAGCTGGAGGACATTTTCCGTTACCTTACATGGACCCAGAAGAGCGTCGGTTCCGAGGATTTTAGAGCTTGTGTCTGGAGGTTTTCTGACAATTTATAGATCAAATCAGGAATTTAAAAAAAAAATGTATCAACAGTGAAATAATCATGAGCTCTAAAAGTAAGATTAAAAGCAGGGAAAGCTGATCAGATGGAGTCCTATGGAGAGTGTCTATAGTGGACTTCAGTGGACCTGAGAACAAAAGAAGCAAAAAAATGAATATATTTTTTTTGGGGAAACGTGAAAAAGAACACCGATGTTGGAGCGTGTCAAAGGCAGCCTGGAGACTTGAGACCACACCGCGTGAATTCAGGGTTTCCTCGCCGTGTGCCGGGAAACGCTGCCAGCTAGCTCAAGTAAAGGAGGATCAATTTCCTCTGCAGCCACCGATTTTTTTAAGACATGCGTCCACTTCTGATGCTGTTAAATGCTTTTTTGGACAAAAGCCTGCAGCAAATAGCAGATGTTACGCTATTATCTGCCTGGTTCGTGGAGTTTGTTGGGCTCAAAAACAGCACTCTGATGTTATTAGTGGTGTTGGCAGGTGAGTGAGAGTAAGATTAAACTGAGCCGCGGGGAAATACGGTGCGGCTGCCACGTAAGAAACGCCGTGGTTAGCAGCGGGGGGGGTTTCATAAGCCGATTCTGATCCGATTCCTGCCCGAGCCTCATGTTTGAGCTTCATTTCACTGAGGGACTCTTTTTAAATGACGAGCACAAATGCCCCAAATCAGCTGCTTCCTTCTGCGCAAATGTGAGAATTAGATGTTCTTTCGGTAGTTTTATATTATTCGGTGTTGTTACATGGACAGGAAATCAGAGATTTGTGTAACCTGTTAATACATGCAGCAGCTCACTAATCAGACGTACTCCTAGTCTTATTTTGAAACTCCTAGCCTTATTTTGAAACTATCGTTTAGCTGTTTCCTGATTTGAGCTTGAAATGTGTCTGAAATTTTACAAATAGTCAAAACGTTGGAGAGGACAAAATAAACTTCCAACATAGGTTTATCTAGTTTTTAGGGTTTTTTTGTTTTTTGTTTTTGGTTTGGGATCATAAAAGGTATCTTCGTTACGTTAATAGCTACATTTGTCCCATAACTGCCGCTGGTAAAGTACGTTCGTTATGTAACAAAACAAGTCGGCGTTCACGGGGTTTGACACGGGACTCGAACAGCGGCCTCCTGGGTGAAAGTCTCGCGTTTGTTCGGACTCATCCCTTCCCAGAAGTTTCTCACTTCATCATCAACTTATCGGCCCATAAACACAGCGGCCACAGGTCTGCTGTAAATTCTGTAAGACGGTACAAAAACAGAACCTTGAAAGTGCTGAAGTGCTGCTGTCGAGAGCTTTCAGAACAAGTTTACGAGCAGAGCCTCTCTCTCTCTCTCTCTCTCTCTCTCTCTCTCTCTCTCTCTCTCTCTCTCTCTCACTCTCTCTCTTTGTCTCCAGCCTTTTGTTTTGTCAGGCGTCGTTTTTGGCCTCGCTTAATGTACTTGCTCCCCAGCTTTGGGATCTATTTTTGGGGCTGTGAGGAATGTTGGCCCCATGTACCCCCCCCCCCCCCCCCCCCCCCTTCTTCTTCTGAACCCAGAGGAAGGATTTCTCCTCAGCTCCACCGGGGAATACATATACCCCCATAGCATGCTAAGCCCTCATCGCGAAGGCCTGGAGAAGCTCTCAACGTCGTTCAGTCATAAATTGGATGCAGCTGATTGGCCGGGAGCCAGCGATGGTGGCCGCTGTGTTGTTGTTGTTGTTGTTGTTTTTTCTTTTCCCCTGAACGATGGAAAGACGGAACGGGGGAGAAAACGGATAGGGCCGGGTCTTTCTTAAGCTTACGGACCGGCTACATCCCCAAATCCTTTCTAGAGACTGGAGCTGCAGCACACCTCATCCTGGGATTAGGGGCCCCAGAAAGCCTCATCAGCACTGGCCAGGAGGTCAGGTTTCATCCACCATATCCTCCTTTACCACACCAATGAATCCATCTCCCTCCAGATGAGATTTACTCCATCTCTCTCTCTCTCTCTCTCTCTCTCTCTCTCTCTCTCTCTCTCTCTCTCTCTCTGTTCTGCCTCCATTTCTCTCGCTCTCTCCTGCCTTGTTTCTCCTCCCTCTCCCTTCCTCGTAGCTTGCCTCGTCAGGATTCTTTTTTTTTTTTCTTCTTCTTCTTCTCTTCACTCGAGGCCCTGCTGCCAATATTAGGTTTCAGAAAATGCTCTGTTTTTCAGAGCAGCGGCTAGGAAACTGTAGGGAATGAGAGTTTTAATAAAGAAATACAATAAAAGGGCAAAAGAGGCCCCCGAACCCTGAAGAGCTGTAGATCCGGGAGATTTTCAAGATTTCCTTTTTTTTAATATATATATATATATATATATATAGGAACAGTTTCAACATAGGGACTTCTCTAATTGAAAACACATGACATTATTCTCTTTGTTGCAATGTTGCCACATTCATAGCAACACTATAGAATGAGATTAATAAACCAGAATATTCCTTTTACTTAGGATCCCATTGTGTCATTTGATCGAGAATGACGGAGGCGGATTTAGATATTAATAAAAGCTCAAAGCTACATAATGTAGCACAACAGCAGCATTTAACCACCTATCTGCGTCTCTTAACTGATATTTCTCAGACAAATGACGGCCGGCGGTTCTGATCCTCGGGCCTCAGAGGCTGGACCGGTCCCTTCTCCCCTCAGCGGCTAATGGAGGTTCTGCTCATTATTAGCGTGACTGAACTGTAAGAAAGAGAAGTCTTGACGAGGGACTGTGTCGCACGTAAACTTCCCATAATGCTTCAGTGTGGAGGTTGGTTTCCTGTCGTGCGTCTGTAGAGGAAAGCATTGATGGAGAGGAGAAGGGGAGGCAGGGTGTGTGTGTGTGTGGGGGGGGGGGGGGTTTGCACACATACCTTGTGGCAGGCGTATGAATAATGTATTAAAGCTGCACTATATAGTGTCGCTCAGTTGGCAGCCGCACAAGGTTGGCGGGGTACGTTTTCGTCGACCTAGTTACTCAGAGGTCCTCTTGTCAGTCTGTGAGAGACGGGAGAGACGGGAGGTGGCTTTCGCTGATGAAGAGACGGTTTGTTTGGATTTCACCACTTCATCTGCATGTCGAGGTGGAGAAACTCTGCAGGCAGGATGCAGCACGAGCGAAATGCACAAAAACACTGAACTCTGCAGCAGTTGGCGACGGGAAGACGGTTTGGTGACGCTCACAATAGACGCGCTTTCGTGAACGTATTTGAATTAGCGTTTGTGACGGCAAGCGTCTCCCCGCTGATCTATTTATCTTGACTTTTGTTTCTGGACGTCATGAAACGTGACATGAAAGAACTATTAAAACAAGTTGAAACTAGTTCCTGAAGACCTCTCTTCTCTCGTAGATGAGTAAGAAGACCACGGCGACGTTCTCTACTTCTTCTTCTTCTTCTACTGTTTACAGGCGGATTACAGCCAATGCGTAAAGCCTAGCCCTGTAGCGCCACCTTATGATAAAGTGATGCTTTTGCAAAGCCAAGTTTATTCCCTCCAAACCAGTTGACAGAAACGCACACAGTTCACGTTTCTCTCTTTTTTTTTTTTGCTACATTTCAAAAAGTTCCCTTCAAAACTGATGTTTCTTCACCAGGATGCTCATCGTCAGAGAAAGGCTTACAGACGCCTCACAGGACATGGTAAAAAAAAAAAAACGAACAGCCGCTGTGTGCAGCCTCCACAGAAAACGAACCGTATGAGCCTCAGTGAACCTGTGTGAACTGCAGGCTTGTTTTTCATTATTATAGAGATTGAGCTATCAGGAAAAACAGAAGCAAGTGTTTGTGGAAATGGTGAAGGGGCCGACGTACGTTTGCTTCCTTCCTCTTGACAAGACGTGTGAATCGCGTCAGTTGGTCTGAATCGGTTCCGTTTCTTTGTGGCATCCACAGACCAGGCGCCGCTGTTCTTATTACCTCGTCGTTTCCACGACAACCATTGAAAAGATGCGTAGAGTTTTTTTGGGCGTTTTTATGCTCTTGTTTCCCAGCTGCAGCCCGTAGGACAGGGTAGGTCCTTCTAGTGTGGTTTCCCCTCTGTTCCGTGAGAGCGACGCACTAATGTGCTCTCGGTGGGATTTCTCTGTAACGTTTGCAAACTGCGCGGTGGAGGTGGTGTAACACCTGCACCAGGTTGCGAATCATTTTTCAGATATTTAAAACAGGCCGCGGGAGTCCTCATTAAAACTCTGTCTGACGTGACGCCGCACTCCACCGACAGTCTGCAGATCTTCGTTCGGCATTCACCTCCTGATTTTTTTGTTATTCAGCGTGAGACCGTCTCCAAAGCGAGCGCCAGGCCGGCAGCAGGTGAGCATTGTTGTGTTCCGTCGCGGCGGACTCCGTGCTCATTATGTTGTTGCTGCTTGGCGAAAAAAAAGCACTTGGAAGTTATGCAGCTGTGAATTTCAAAAAAAAAAAAAAAAAATACATATTGTTAATTGACAGCCAGCGTTGTTTTGTAATTATACGGGTGAAAGCCAAGAGCGTCATGCAACTCATTCCAGAGCGCAGGATTATCAAACCGCAGAGGTGAACACGAGGCAGAGGAAGAGTCGAATCAACGAAAACGGAACCGGCAGAGGAAAAAGCACTGAATGCTGGGATTTCATCCCGCAGGGGACGCGACTAATGGCTGCTGATGGTGGTTAATGCGGACCGCCTTAAATGGGAGGAAGTAAACATTTCCAAGTACACTCAGCATGTTATTTCGCTAAATCACAAAGCAAGACATACATTACTGTAAGTAGGAGCAGGTGATTGACTCGTCTGCTGACGTGAGAGCGGAACAACGCTGGCCCTTCACTCCGGAAGGCTCAGTCACGGCGAATCAACGAGGCCCGAGTGACCTGCTGTGACCGGCTTAAAGCTCAATCCACAGACCGTGTAGAAGAAGTGGACGCGGTCACCGCGACTTTTGAAGCCTCGAGTTTGCCGTTTTGCCTGTCGCCATCTTGGTTTTTGGGCACGAGAGGGCGGAGCTAAAAACGGCCGATCGCTGAACAAGATATGTTTAAGTGACCAAAGTGTTTAACCGTGAAAGGGTTAAAGTTCTGAAACGAAAAACACGGACAACTCTACAACGCCGTGGTCGAGACCTGTCAATCACTGTGTAGCCCCGCCCCTAAAGCGTACCCTGCTTTATGGTCTGTTTGACTCTAAATGGACGTCGCGCCGTATTGAAGCTTGAAACCAGAGATTGAGACCATAAACTCCTGTTATGAGAAGCAGAGTCATCTTCTCATAGACTTCTGTTTGCAACCAGAGTCGCCCCCTGATGGCCACTAGAGAGAATGCAGCTTTAAGGCTTCACTTAACAACAAAAGAGTTTTGTCAAAAACACAAGAAAGGAAACTTTCTAAAACTTCCACTCTACATACGAGTCAGAGTTGCTGTCATTGAGGCAACTAAAGCAACGAGCCGTCTCTGGAAAAGACCTCCGTGCTATAGAATACTAATTTATTTGATCAAAACAAATATGGATTGGGATTTAAAAGAGGAGCTCTGTTCTTCCTTCAATTCAGTAGGAAAACGATTTCAAAAACTAGTCTTCTGTCGTTATTGTTGTGTGTTATGAAGAAAGCAGCGATGCCGGGATAATTAGTTGAAGTTTGAAAGTGAACGCGCGCACTGGTGATGCTGTAGCGTGCGTGTAGTAAAATGACAACCATGTGTTTATCATCATCATCATCATCCAGTCATGGAAATCATTTAGCAATAACTGTTTGCTGCACATCTGTGTGTGTCAGCCAGACGTAAACAAATCAGTTGATTTGCATAAGAACAAGACGATGACACTTTCATGAAGAGTCGCAGCTGAGATGTGAGGATTTATGCAGCAACAACGTTGCTTTTGTCACTTAAGAGATGCTAAACGACAACTATTTGTGCAACTTTTCACGGCCGTTTTGTTGTTGTTTTTTTGCCGACGCGTCAGTTTAATGAGCTTCGGGTTTGTTTTCTTTGACTTTGACTTCTCTGTCACACGGTTCGTTCGGGAGCCGCGCTTGAAGCTCGGATGCGAGGAAAAGTGATGGGTGTTGTTAGGCCCCCGGTGGCAGCGCGGCGCCTCATCGCCCAGCTAACGGCTGCTGGGCTCAGTGTTCTTCACACACTCTGCTCTCCACAATTACCGCCATCACCGACCGTCTGTCTGTCTGTCTGTGTCTGTCTGTCTGTCTGCAGGAGCTGTCTGTCTTCACGGGACCCGTACTGCATCTGGCTCAAGTCAGGCAGCTGTGCAACGGTCTCACCTGGCCTCAAGTAAGTCACACACACACACACACACACACACACACACACACACACACACACACACACACACACACACAGTCTCTAATCACAGTCATTCATTCCAATGTGGTGCACTGAAGTGTTGATGCATTAGTGTGTCAGGGATTGTCTTGTTTATCGCCGGAGCGACGATATCGAGGTCCCGCCCCCAAACAAACCACCCCGAGCCGAGCGCAGCCAAAGCCACCTAGCGTTAGCATCGCGGCGGCTATTTGGCTACATAGACACGACAAGTAACAATAGTATCCCTCTAAATACAAATGGACGCGTGTTCTAGTACACAGACTCGTGATAATGATCTTTATATGACATGTAAACAACTGTCAATCGTGATGTCCCGCCCCCAAATAAACCGAGCTAGCGTTAGCATCGCGGCGGCAGCTATTCGGCTACATAGACACGACAAGTAACAATAACATCATACATTCAAATGGACGTCCTAGTACACAGACTCGTGATTCTGCTGTGGCAATGTTGCTAAGCTAGCTAGCGACACGGTCAATATGAACCATGTATAAAGATCTTTATACGACGTATAAAGAGCTGTCAATCATGATGTCCCGCCCCCTTTTTAAGGCATCAAACAACTCATTAAATCCAGACGAACACCTGAACGACAGAAACCGTCTTTGGGAGTCATTTATTTGACATGTTCTGGCCCATACAGTCTGTGGCCTCAGCACAGTTATTGTTTACATTTTCTGTACATATTTGGGACAATGACGAGGTTTATACAGCCGCTCGTCTTTCAAAATAAAAGTGCTCTGTGGAGCAGCAAGAACAGCGCAATAAGTTCAGTGTGTTTTAAGGCTCAGTGAAAGGTGTGAAAGCCCAAATAAAGTCAGCAATAGTATCTGACGGCTGGCAGCTACAGCCCCACTTTACAGAGCCTCTGGTGCCATAAGCTGTTTGCGTTGTATATACCAGGTCACTGTGGGTGAGCTGTGTGTGCATGGTGGAGAGGTGGCCACTTGTAGGGTTTAGTTCACAGACATCTTTGTATTTAGTTGTGACTTCTTTTACAATTCTTGTGTGGAGATGCTTTAGGGTTCTAACAACAACAGATATGTCTGGCTAAATTCTGGAAAGACTTCTAGAATACTTCCATTGCTGGAATGGAGCAGCAAGAAGATGCTGCTTTTTGTTTGACGTTGTTTTTTTGTCGCTCTTCTGGTCGCACGTCTTCCTCACCAGCACCTGTTCTAACATCACATGCTGGGGGGTGGCCTGAGGAGCAGCATGCTGCAAACTTTCAGCCCATTAACAGTGCAGCAGCAGCAATTTTCTGCCTGATGTGACTCATTGTTGATTCCCCCCCCACCCTCCTCTTTTAACAGAGAGGTCTCCAATCATGAACCACCGAGGGGATGAAAGCGTGCACATTTGCTTTTCCAATCAAACGCTCCAGCAGGAGGTTCGGGCCGTTAATTCTTCTCTGGACGGAGTCGTGCTAATTAGTGAGTTCAGCCGCTGTGGCGTCGGGGGGGCGGGCCCCGTCTGAAAGCACACTCGGGGCGAACGCGGCTATATAAAGGCGTTATTATTATTATTAGCCCTCTAACTCACGGTCACAGCGGACAGATTTGTAACTATAAGTCGATAACGTGTAGCCGAGCGGTAGCGCCGTCGTTTTCATACCTCCTCGAGGGAGTCTCTTCATTATCGGTGGCTGATTCTAGATTCAGACGAGCGGACCGCGCCGATGGACGCATCTGACCGAGAGCCGTTTGGTTATAAGTGCTCTCGAGGAAGACGTGTCGCAAAATTCGCCGTCTTGCGCTGACCCCGTCTCTACATTTGCACGCAGGCTTAAAAGTGCTGCGGTCCTGCAGCTAATGAGCTGCTGTGTGGAGCCTGTGAACTGACGATATCTCTGTTTACATTATCGAGGAAGAAACACTTATTTTGGGCTCTTTTCTTCCGTTTTCAAACACCCTAGCTGTTCAAATCAGCATCAGCTAATGACGAAACAGTGTTTTAAATATACATAGAGTATTTAAAGCTGCCATATCACATAAAAAGTGATATTTTCTTGTTTTATTATGAAGCAGGTGAATAGATCTATGTGCCTTTTAAAATGAGCCGCCAGGATTTCCGTCACAGTTTCAAACGTAATCATGCTAATTTAGTGCCATGCTACTTTTTGGACAGGAAGTTGAAACATAGTTTTATATTTTTTAAATAAAGAGGTTTTTGAACATTAAAAGCATGGTGACATGTTCTGGTAGAAACCCGAAATATGAATAAGAACCTGGAAAAGAGTCGTATGTCTCCTTTAATCAAGTCACATTAAAAGGAGAGGAAGCGCTGGTTGAAAAAGCACGACCATATTTTTCCGCACTATTGTTTTTTAAGTAAAAAATTAGGGAAACAGAAAAGGTCAAAGATGCCAACACAGTTTAGAATGATTTGATTGGCTGTTTGCAACCTGTTTCTCAGTCCGTCTGTCGACGGTGGCAGAATTCTGCCGGCACGAAACCAAAACGTTCAAATTAAAAGTGAGCACAATTCACAGAGGAGAACTCTGTTTTTTTTTTCTATATTTTCTTTCCCCTCCACCTCCCTCAAAAGCCCGGATGGATGTGTGGTTGGATGGACGGATGAATAGGTAGATTCACGGGTGCAGTAAAGGGCGGAGAGGATCCGCTGAGGCGGGTGGAGGTGCTCTGTTCTCCTCCTTTGTGCCTCCTGACGGTGGAGGTCTTTGCGTGTCTCCGTGAGGTTGATGTACAACCTGTTCCTGAATCACCACGCCGACTGTGTTCTCTTTTTACCTCCACGTACGTTTGTAAACTGTGTGTGTGTGTGTGGGGGGGGGGGGGGGGGAGTTTTCTGTATGCTGACATCCCACTAGACTTACCCCACCATCACACACACACACACACACACACACACATGCACAGAGCTCCACTTCCACTGTTGACTGGCTTCCAATAGATTACTCTGACAGCTGAAAAATGTGCAGACCTGGAATTATTGCATATCCTCTGCTTGGCCACCCAGACGTATTACTTCTCCTGCCCTCACACGGACAGAGGCTAATGGAATATTTTTTTTTTTCTGCTTCTAGGTGCATGTTTCCGTGCGCCCTCTTGTATTTTTGCCTATTTTGCTGGTGTAATATTTAGAAATCGGCCATTGTCGAGTTTTGTGGTGTTTTTTTGGGGGGATTTCGGAGCCTCCTGGAGTCGTGTCGATCCAGCTGTTTTCCAGCAGCTGGGTAGCTAACCCTAAGCCTGGAAACAGGTGTGATGGGTTTTACTCTGCTGTTTTTGTTTGAACAATGGAGACATAAACCTGGTAATTGGTGAGATTTGGAGGTGTATCTGCAGATACCGAGTCCAATACGTTCTGGGACAATGAACAGGTACTGACTTCTACATTTTGCACGCACAAGTAGTTTTTATTCACATACGTATACATGTTACGCAATGGCGTGCCGGCTCTTCCTGGCGGAGACCGAGACCAGATTGAAAACCTGCAGCTCAACCAACGGGTCACCTTTTTTTTTTTATCAGTGCAAATACTTGCAGGTCCGACCGGACCAGCCGCATCGAGTTTCTGGATCCGAATATTCCAGACACCGGTACTTCACACAGAGCTGGGCTAGCTGCTCACAGCCTTCGTGCTAAGCTAGCCTGCAAACCTACCACTCGTGGAGCAGTCCTCTGTTCATTCATGTGTTCAGTATGTCTCCCGAGAGAATTCCTCTCTTCCAATGAAGCGTGTTGGAGCGTCAGAGCTCTGAGGAGGGTTGTAGTAATGGAGAAACTGAGAGGTTTTGGCACAAAGTGGACGTGCAGATCACCGGCGGAGAGGTGGATTATGCTGCAGGAGTGGTTTGAAAAGTTTCAATCGGACATTTTGATTTCTTTTGACATGTTTTCTTTGCCGTGACGCCGAGTCTCCACGCGGTACTTTTCCTGTGATATTTTCTTTACCCTCTTGAACTTGATGCTTCATTGACTCCTTTTAAAGGGTCCATGTTTATGGAAATGGATTGATGAGACGTTTGACACTCCTGGCTCTCTGTCCGCTGGTCTTAAAGTTCACCTCTTCAGCGTACTTCTGGACACAAGTTGTGAAGTTATGTCTCCTTTCTTTGGTTCGTACAGAAGAGTGAAAAGTGACTTCAAGCTGTTTTCTGGTATACGTTTGGGTGGGGCGGTGCATCTGTTGACTTCCTGTTGAGATGGAATATTGTGAGCATAGAGGTAATTTAATTAGTTCAACACAAGCAGGATATCCAGTAAAGTAAGACACTCTAATCTGAGGGGAATCTGAGAGAGTTTTATGGGCTGGAACTTCTTGTTTCTGCCTCCTGGTGCACACTGTGATAATTAAAGATGCAGCGCTTTTGAGCAGGTAGAAGTAATGAGATTTTGACAAAAAAAAATGTTTTGGGTTTATTAAAAAGGCATGAAGAGTTGGCAAGCAAGATGACAAAAAAATGTTAATTTTGTCGTGACTTTAAGGAATTGGTTTAGGATTTGAATTAAAGGTTGAGGTTGTAGTTAAGATTAGGTCTGTGGTTTGAGGTCAGGAGAGAGAGAGAGAGAGAGAGAGAGAGAGAGAGAGAGAGAGAGAGAGAGAGAGAGAGAGAGAGAGAGAGAGAGAGAGAGAGATTGTGGCTTCACGCTGGCGAGGTGCTCCAAGCTGCTCGCTGAGGTTTTGATTTATGAGTCGGTGTTTAGCGTGCGGGACGGAGCCGCGCTGGAGAACCGATGGACCAGAACGCGAGAGAGAGATCAGCCAAAATATCCTGTTCAGACTCAACTATCAGACTCGCTGCCAGAGAGAGAGAGAGAGAGAGAGAGAGAGAGAGAGAGAGAGAGAGAGAGAGAGAGAGAGAGAGAGAGAGAGAGAGAAAGAGGGAGAAAGAGGGAGGAAAGGGTTTTATCAGTTTGATTCCAAAGCACAGAACATCTGGTTTTCATTTGGGTTTTTCTACTCGAGAAAAGAAAGCGTCGGCTCAGACTGCCAGTGTGAAGTAACATCAGATTTGAATCCTGCATGAAGTCATATAATGTGTATCTGTATAGATATATATATATAGATTTATATATGGATATATATCCATCATTGAAAAGAGGTCAGGAGTGGATGGTGAACGAGGAGAAAGGGAATGAGGATGATAAAGGGGGGGACGAGAGAAAGGATGAACCGATGTGAATCAGACCTGACCGGAGTCAAAGATGAAGCGGCTCTAAAGTCCTCCTCCTCCCGGGACTCCCTCCTCTCTCTCACATCGCTCTCTTCATGGCCGATCACTCTCTTTTTTTAAGGTGCCATACATCTGAGTGACTGATGTGTGGCTGATCCAGAGGACAGGGAGAGGATTCACATCCCCCTCTTCCTCCTCTCTCTCTTCCTCTCTCTCTCTCTCTCTCTCCGTCTCTTCATCTCTCGCACTTTGAAAGATTTGTGCGACCCGGGATCGGCTCGGCGTCGTGCTGCGTCTGTGTCCTTTTGGTTCACGCGTCGTCCATAATGCATTCGGCGCCGTCGTCGCCAAGGACACATAGGGATCCTGGAACAGGGACCGGCTACAAAAGACCGTATAAAAGGGACCTGGATGGCAATCTTTTATTTATTTATTGCCAAAAAAACAAACAAAAAAAATCCGATTAAAGGACCAAAAGCAACAATGTATTCACAGTTCCTGGCTTCCTGAAGACGTAGACCGTCTACAGCGGCGTTTAAAGCAGCTTATAGACATTTAGTTTATTATTATTATTATTATTATTAAGTACAAGTTTACTTAAACTTAACCCTAAAACAGCTGGACTCGGCTTATTCAAGCAAAGGTGGCTCAAACAGGAGTAACAGTTCATTCGATGGAGTCCGTTATCAGCCAATGCATGAGGTGCGATCGCTTTAGGACCGTCAGAGTAAACTAACACAGGACCGGTCGGTGTCCCGCAGCGGTACCAAATTCATAGTATTAGTTGCGAGCGTACTGCCCCACAATGCACTGCTCCTCGGGGGCCTTGAGGGCAGCCCCGGGCTAAAAGCGGTAAATGTGTCTTTTGACTGAGTTTGATGCGTTTTCATGCGGCCGCTCGTCACCTTTTAGCCAATTAGTGGTCAGTTTATCAAATTAACAAATTAAGTTTGGGGGAGTTTGCTGAAGTGTTTTTTCGGAGACGTTTTGTGAGATTTCTGGAGGTGAATGAACTTGATTAGCGGCTCTGAACTGAAAGCCTTCAGAACTGAATTTGATTATGAATTAGCACTCCCTCACAGTTTTCTCCAGCTTGTCAACAGACATTTCGAACACGTCCGATCGTGATGACTCATCCTAATTACGGGCCTGCGTCTTTAAGGAATAAACAGCAGCGCGCCGTGGGAATTGTTTTCCCGTCTCTCGTGTCTTTTTTTTTTGAAAACGCATTCAGTAAAAGCGATGGTGTTTTCTTCACGATGGTCATTCATTGATTTTAATCTGCGCATCATTGAACTCACTTTCATGTTTTGTAGATGCAAAAAAAAAAACAGATCTGCGTTCGTGGGAGTTCTTCATGCTTTGGTTAGGCGTCGGTTACTTTTGAAGTAATCGATTTAGTTTTATGTTCTTTTTGCTTTGATTATGGACTCTCATCAGTGCAGTGGGAAGACGTTTGGTTTGTTTGAGCCGCATGAGACGGAGGCCTTTAATGCTCAGATGTAAGCCTGTGACTGAGGACATGAACCCTGGTTAAAGTCATGTTATACACACGTTATGTAGAGGTGTGTCTATTTATTTAGTACTTATTTTTTTTTACTCCCTGATCTGAACGTCTTCCAGGCTCTTGCCTCACAAGATGAGTGTATCTCACATCCCGTTGGGTCTGAAAGGGCCCCGATGCATCATGGGATGTCTGCTTTTTTTTGCGTTTTTTTTTGTTGTTTTTTGTTTTTTGTTTTAAAGAATGAATGTTGTGTCCTCTGATTCACCCCGGACTCTCTAGAGGACCGACACGGTGGACGTTGTGGTGACTTGCACCATGGACTCCCTTGATCCTTACTCTATTTTTCTGTTTGGGGAGGATGTGAGCAGCGGTACGACACAGATGCTCCTCACAGGAAGAGGAAGAGGAGGAAGAGGAGGGCGCTACAAAGTCGCCATCGTACTTTGAGATTGACTCTCCTCTTCTTCACTTTTCCACCTCGGCTCAAATCCAACCTTTATATATATATATATACAATCATTGCTAGCTGCAGCTCTACCTCGTATAGATCTACACATACAGACTCTCTCATGTGTTTTGAATAGATGACGTTAAACCAGTGGTTTCCAACACATGGTTCATTCTTTAATCCTTCTCTTTGCGCCAATCGTCGGATGACAAAATCACTGTTTCTCGGGTTAAATCGATCGCAACCTTCCACACGTTGAACTGTAGAGTAGACCGAGCTTTATTTTTAAGGAGTCACTCGCCCCCTCCCCCAAAAAAAAAAGGTTTTGGAACTCTGCTTTAAACAACTCAAATATAAACTTCAGAAAACCTCTCACTCTTGATTCATCCCAAACAAAACAAGCCGTCAAACAAGCCGACCGCTCTCAAGCTGTAAAAACACTCCTCTTCAATCGGCTCCCGGGTCGCTTTTTAAGAATTGATTTCAATATTTTTAAAGCGCGTCCGGGTCTGAACCGCGACATATATAGAGGAACTGTTGAACCTCAGCCTCAGATCCTCCGAGGCTGAGAACTAAAGGTGGTCGTGCTTTCTGCCGTCGGGACCTGAGAAGATGAAGCTCTCAGAATCAGTAATCTCTTTTAAACCCACTTCTTAAAACACGTTGTTACAGACTGGCTGTCATGTGATGTCGTCGCTTTTCTGTTTTATTTTTAGTAGCTGATTTTACTGAATTATTTTACTATTTTATTTTATTTATTTCTTCATTTATCAATAGTTTTTTTTCCCGTTTCCCGTATATATATATATATATATATATATATATATATATATATATATATATACACACACACACACACACACACACACACACACACACACACACACACACACACACAGTTATTATTATCTTCTCAGGATACGTTTTCTCCCTCGACTACTTCGTCCTTCACACAAACACCCAGCATCAGCCCGTCGCTCCTTCCTTTGATCGTCACCTCGGGTCTTGCGTCCCTCCTCGCTCTGTAGACCTGGAGTCTCTTGTTAGTGAGGAGGAGGAGGATAATGTAATTCGGTGCACCAGGTGCGTCTCTGCATGAGAGGTCTCCTCGCAGCAGGTTCATCCCTAAACCTGAAGGCCGACTCGCTGCTTTAACGCGCGCTGAATAAAGATGGAGGTGATTAATTCTTTGTTTTTCCCCCTCCAGCTGGGCTCGGCGGTCTTCACTCTTTGACTGTTTTTTTTTATTACCAATTTCGACGCGTGTTGTTCCTCTCAGGAGCAGAGAAGTGCTCGTCTCTACGGAGGAACTCTAGAGACGTACCGGATGTACCGCGTCACGGATTGTGTCTGCGCGGAGACAAGTTTGCTTGTTAATCACTCTTGTTTGCGTGTAATTGGTTTTCATCACGGAGCAGGCGAGCGTGCATTGCTTGTGCAAAGTGTTCCGGGCGCGAGTACCGGATCGTTACGCTCGCGCTTGTACACGAAGCCCGTGTCTCGTTTCGCTCGGCTCGTTACAAAAACAGCGCGGGAAGATTGTTTGGCGGCGCCGCGGCGCTCCGCTCCGCGCAGCCAGGAGGGCTTCCGGCTCGGTGTCGCTACTCAAGCGTTGGAACGGGCAGCGTCCGGGTGAGGCTTTGATTGTGGGATCGACTCGAAAGGAGGGGTGGGGGGTATCAATCGTAGACGCGTTCTCATCGGAGCGGCAGAAAATCAATAATTGCCAGATTGGGTTTTCGTGTCGGTTTGGTTCAAAAGAGGAATTCAGAGGACTTTTTGCTCAAATGTTCCTCAGTTTTCATGTTGATTTAGTTAGATTTAATCACCAAGTGTAATGAAACGACTCATCCGTACTGTACATAAAACATAAAGGACAACAAACGCCAATCAATGAATTCATGATTTAATCTGGATGCTCTTCAGTGAGCATCAACAGGTGGTGAGAAGTGTTTTCAACGAGACGAATCTCATCACTTTGTCCTTTTCCTTTCAAAAAACCCACAAAAAAAAACACCTTTTGATGCTAAAACTTCAATCTCTATGTTCATATTTTCCTATTTCTGCAGAACATTACATTACAGTCATTTAGCAGACGCTGTTATCCAAAGCGACTTACAATAAGTGCATTCAACATCGGTAATCAAAAGAAGTACTCGTCACCAGAAGTCATAAGTACATTTCCTTTTCCAGAACGACGGCCAAAATAGAGACGTCTCGTCCGTGTACTTCCCCCACGCCGTTAGCGATGCGGGAGGTTTCCGACAGCCGAACCCCATCAGTGGTAAATGACAGGTTTTGGTGTCAATCGCTCCGAATCGACACACTTCCCTCCAGTCGTTCCACAATCGTGCACCGAGACGTTTATTGCAGAGCAGGCAAACTCCGGGTGCCAATTTCAGCAGCGGTAGCCTCAGCTGACTAAAATACAGTGCAGCTGCAGAAAGTGCTGCGCGTGTGTGTGTGTGTGTGTGTGTGTGTGGGTGTGGGTGTGGGTGTGGCACGGATCTGGAGGACGGTGGAAAATGACTAACTGGAGTGCTAGCAGAGGAGTCGGGGGGGGGGGGGGGGGGGGGGGGAGCAGCGAGGACACAAAGTTGATTGCAACTTCCCGTCGCAAAACTAACTCCCCGGAATCTTCTGAAGGCCGCGTGGAATTGATGACATGCAACCTCGTCGAAGATCCGATAGGTGGATTTTTTTTCCCTCCCTTCGGGTCCGGGCCGCCGATTTGTCCCCAACCGACAAAAAATGCGAGACGCAGACACTCTGACCTCAGCCAGACGCAAAAACAAATTAAGTTTCCTTTTCGGTGCACTCACCGGCCCGTCTCCAAGCGCTCCTCATCAACAAAACCAATTTTGGGAAGACTCGAGAGGTGCTTTGTTAAAAACGGACAGTTAGGAAAATGCCTTGATGCAAATTTACTGATGCGCCTCTTTGTCTTGCTTTGTCTTTGTGTGTGTGTGTGTGTGTGTGTGTGTGTGTGTCCTTTGTTTCCTTCCCTTCAGAGGCGGCTTTGAACAGGATGTGGAGAACGGTTACCATCAGCACACTGAAACCTGCCACGGTGAGATGGAAACATTTATTTATTCCCAGTGATTTGCATAAGCAATAAAGAGAGAGAGAGAGAAACACACACCTATTGAATGTCATCAGGTCTTGATGGCGGAGCGACATCGGGCCCGAATGATTGCGGATCTTATCGGATTCTAATGGAGCGTTATGGTGTATTTATTTCAAAGAGGGCGTTGAGAGCTTGAAGAGTAGTTCGTCCGCCCCCGCTCACAATCCCTGCCGGAGCACGGTTCTCCATCTTTTTCTTTTTTTTAGTTTTATGTTAATTAAGCAGAAGTGGTTTTATGGAAGACAAAGTGGGTTTTTATCTGCTGGGATGTGACCAGAACCACAAACGAGGGCTCCAATCGGGCCGGAGCTTCTACGTTTTTACCGAATAAAACAATTATTTAGACAGTTTTGTCTTTAACCTTCTCAGGCGTTCTCTAAAGCAATGCTAATGGAGAGTTTTTATGTATTAAACAACTAACCCAATGTCTCTTTGTATCTTTTATTCACTTTAGAAATGTACAACATGCGCTTCAAGCGCTGGTACGAATAACAACGCACTGACGAATTCCTGTGTTTGCTCTTTCACCAGATGTTCTGGCGACGACTCGCAAGCAGAACACGGCGCTGGATTTGGCGTACGGTCAGTGAACGCGTCTTAACGTTTGATGAAAGCTGTTCGTTAACCGACCTCTCTCTCTCCCTCTTGACTGCTGGAGTTCCTGTTCCGTTAGCGAGTCAAAGAAAAGTTTGAAGGGAAAGCTCCGTCGTGTTGATGCTCCTTTTAGAGGATCAGATGTGTTCGGTTCCTACGTTAATGTGTTTCATGCTTTACAACCTGGGAGGTTACAGAGCATTTTACTGCGGCAGCTGAATGGCCGGTGCCGCCGCCTCTCTCTCCTCCTCAGACAGTCCGACAGCTTAAACATTGAGGCCATTGTCTGCGGCGTCGGTCCTTTTGATGGGTCCAGGAGCTCTGCTGGCTGGGCAGCCTAATGCCCTGTATCAAGAAGGATCATCATCCCTGTCACGTCCCATTACTCCCCCGCTGGCCACGCCGCGACCCCCCCCCCCTCTCCCCCCCGGCGTGGCCGGAATAGAAATAGAAATGCCGGCTAGCTTGTGCTACCGTCTCTGACAAGAATGAAGAGGTGGGGTCCGGACAATCTTCTACCGCTGCATCATTCAAAAGCAGTCGTTTTCTACCGGATGGCTGCCGGGGCAACGCTTCATCTGAGCGACTGAAGCTTCACGAGGAGCTTTTAAAGACGCGCTCGAAAGTCGGACGAATCGGGAGCCAAACGGATCCGACGCAGTGATTTAGTATCCGCAATGAGCCCGTCGTGCCCGGGAGATGTCGGTCCATTACAGGCTCGGCAGAACCATCCATCCTCGAGTCTCTCTCTCTATCTATCTCTCTCTCTCAGAACAGAGGCCGCTTTGTCTGCAGAGGCTTCGGCCCAGACCTCGGCGGCCCCCGCTGTGCCCTCAGCAGCGCGCAAAGCCTCCCCGCCGGTGGAATCACCGCCCAGTCGGTAGCAAAGTGTTGTCAAGTATCCCTCCCCGCTTAATCCCACGTCGGCTCTGAAAGTTCCTCGACGCACAGTCGGATTGTTGTTCCGTTTATTTTCTAGCCGATTCACACCAAAAGCCGTTAGGAGTCTCCCGCGCTGAAGATGAATTATCAGCTTTCCTAGATAACAAAACGACACGTATGCCAAAAACAAAAGACGGGGACGTTTTCTCTCTTCCTCCTCCTCCCCCGTCAGCCTAACGATCACAGCCAGAAAGAGGGGAGGGCGCGAGACCAACACCTGCCTCTGCAGGTAATCACATGATCCTCTGTTGTATCGTTCTGGTACTTTGTCAACAGTAAAAAGGAGACAAAATCCTTCATGCACACTGAGTGTAACGCAATTGTTATAAATTGAAGTAATGGAGTCCTGGAGCTATTTTCCGACGTGCCAGGGCCAAACACCCCCCCGGTGTACAGTTTTTAATTTGCCCGGCGCAGATGGCGAACCGACGGGGCGCCTCATTCAGAGTGAACGCTGTCAACTGGCTCGCAGCGAGAGAGAGAGAACAAGCTTTTCTCCTCTCAGCCTGGGTGTGAGCTGCTGCAGAATGCTAACATTATGGCCGGCTTATTAGCGCAGGAGGCCCGAGCCAATAGCAGCATGCTGCTCACCGGACCTCAAGGACACAACACAGCGCTGATAATGCAATCAAGATGGGGGGGGGGGGGGGGGGGGGGGGGCTTGTCGCCCAGACCAAATCCGTTTGATGGTACGGGGACTCCGTGGCAGCGGGAACGCCCCGGCGTGTTTTTTCTGGGCGTGCGTTTTATGAAATGATTCCGATTGTGGCCAAATGTCGTAATGTTCGCTGCTCTGCCTCGAGGTTGACGGGGTGAGGTAGTGGAAAGGAGTGCGGCCAGCCGGCGGTATCTATTTCAGCTTATCTGTGAAAACGCTCAGCGGAGGAGTTTTAACGCCGGTCGGAAGGTCAGAGACGTGTTCAAAAATGGAGGATTTGTCTGTAAAATAAGGAGGAGAAGCAGGATTAAATGATTGCTAAAGTGGTTCAATGGAGTTTAACGACTGAAAGCCAGTCATTCTGTCAGATCACGGTGTATTTAAATAGTAAAATAACTCAAAAAGCCACTCAGGGATGTTGATATCTTGTGTGATCTGTACTAGATCAGATATAAGAGAATGTAGCCTAGAAGGCCTTCTTTGTTTAGATATTCAAACCGCTGTTATGATGCTAAAAGAGGCGCAAAAATGTGCTCGTGATAAATGTTACAAGAGCTGTGTGTGTGTGTGTGTGTGTGTGTGTGTGTGTGTGTGTGTGTGTGTGTGTGTGTGTGTGTGTGTGTGTGTGTGTGTGTGTGTGTGTGTGTGTGTGTGTGTGTGATATTTAGTGGCGTCTGATCGCCCCTCCCTTACTAATAAGCGTGTCGGGAGAACTGCGGTGGCCCTCAGGTAAATGTGAAACAGCCAGTTGTTTGCTTTTGTCCCTTCTGGGCTCCTGTAGAAAAGATGGCGGCGCAACATGGTGGGACTCCATGAAAAGAGAAGCAGCTCCCTATGTCCATATGAAGGCCTCAGTCTAAGCTATCAAAAAAACAAACAGTTCATAGGTTTAGTTTAAATGTATTAACGTTTAAATCCTGCACACTGGCCCGTTAGAGGATACGAGTTGTTTTTGAGTGCTTGATAATAACGGCACAGCAAGAAATATTCTGGAGAATCGTGGATTGCCAAAATCGCAGGCAGGTCCCCGGAGAGAGTGAATGTGGGTATTAAGCAGCTGGTGAAGAACCCTGCAGCCGGCGCTCATTGTGTATCTGAGGTGAAGCGAAGTGACGGATGCATTAACTGGTGCTCCGTGCGCTCATCATGTTGCTCACGACCATCGCCGGGTCTTTATGGTGACGGTTTTACTTTCCACTCAGGACTCGCCCTCATCGCTCTGAAGTTGATTCTCCAGGCTGATTCACATTTCACTAATCACTCACTCTGTTGCCCCCCCCCCCCCCCCCCTCCCCCCCCTTCCTTCCTTCCTTCCTACCTTCCTCCTCCTCCTCCCCCTTCGTCACAACCACAGGGAAGACCACACCCACAAGCGCCAGCACAACCTATCATGGGGCGGCGTTCCCAAAGGAGGCAGGTGACCCTGAAAGAGGTACAGGTCCCGATGGCCCTCCCCCCGTCGGGGAGCAAGGGTCACCTGACTCGGAGCCGATCAGTGTGGAGATGGAGGGTAAGGGGGAGGGATGTCCGTCCTCGGTCTGCACTGCCGGGCCCCGAATGCCTCGTCGTACGCCTCTAACCCGGACTGAACACTAACAAACAAAAAACTAAACTAAATCCCGTTTCACTCTGGAAGAACAGCACGCCCGCCCCCGCATCAGTCCAACCACCAGACCTGCGCTTTCATGCCAACGGCGCTCATTTTGAAATTGCATTTTCTTCGCAATTTATTTTTTGCTAAGATTTGAGAACGAGCCGTGACCGGCGAGAGCAGGAAGTAGCTCCCGTCGGAGGCAGGAAGTCGCGTGATGCATGCGACTCCGTGTCAATGTTCCCCCAGGGTGAAATATCGCTTTCATTAGCTCACTAACGCTTAACTCACTAGTTAAACTAATCTCTTAGCGAAAAAAGGCAGAAAGCATCGCTGATTGATTTTTTTTTTTTCCCTCTTGATTCACACGCTTCATTAGTCACGACGATACGCGACGCTCCGCTTAATGGTTCCGCTGACGGATGGAGAAGCGTTTCGATACCACCGCGGCGCGCATATTGACTAAACGTGCTTCGGGCGGAGAGGACGACCTCCTCGTCCCGTATATCTCTCTCCATGTGCTCGACGGAGCGGCCGCCAAAGATTTAATGACTTGTAATAAATATACAGCGTCTGGCTCTAATTAACTCCTCAAATCAAGTGGAGAACCTGAGTCTAAACAACGCCGCTCCCTCCTGGCCTTTCCTCATCTTTTATTTAGCTCGTCAGCATGCGGCAAATATTCCCTCAATGTTTTCCGACACATTGGAAAAAAAAAAAAAAGAGTACAGGTCAGGTAGCTCTCTGTGTGACCATTCATTTACATTTTTAATTTCCCCGTGCAGCAAGTATATAGAGAGTCAAAAGTCCTGATGTCGACTTCCAGGCTTGCTGCTTTTCCACCAGCTTCGATAACTCAACAAAATCTCTCCATGACTATGTTCACATGCGCACTAATATTCCAAATATGACAATATTCTGAATGTAAACAACATATTCAGAATTAGGCCAATTCCGACATGTAGAATTTTCAGAATAAGACGTGTGGGATATGCAGATATTATTCTGGTTTTCAGAGCATTCTCTGGTCTGGAAAGTGAAGCCAATCAGTGTGTTAAAGCTGCATTCTCTCTAGTGTCCACCAGGGGGCGACTCCTCTGGTTGTATAGAAGTCTAGTCTAAAATGACTCTACTTCTCTCTTGATTTATTCCCTCAGTAAACATTGTAAACATGAGTTTATGGTCTCAATCTCTAGTTTAGTCTTCTTCAATACAGCATGATGTTCATTTAGTACATTATGGAACATTTAGAGTCAAACAGACCATAAAGCAGGGGATGATTTAGGGGCAGGGCTACACGGTGATTGACAGGTCTCTACCACGGCGTTGTCCGGTCTGGGAGTTGTCCGTGTGTTCGTCCTAGAACTTTAACCCTTTCACAGTCTGAAAATAATCTTGCTCAGCGTTTGGTTGTACTTGGCTCCAAACCTCTCGTGTCACTTCTGGTTTCAAAAGCCAAGATGGCGACAGGCAAAAATGGCGACCTCGAGGCTTCAAAACCAGAAACCAATGAGTGACTACGTCCACTTCTTATATACGGTCCGTGGTTCTCGTGCAACAGGATGCTAAAATAAAATAGCTTGAAGAACAGAGTTTTGCAGAACGGTTACAAAGAGGGTACACCACAGGAGCAACATGAAAGGATGGAAATGTACGTTGTTTAAAGGGCGTAGCCGTGTTACGTTGACACTTCTCCAGCTTTCTAGCTGCACTATCCACCGTCTTAAAGAACCGTTTCCCTTTTCATCTCCCGGCACTCGACTGCCCTCAGTCTGTCGCTTCACCCGGGACAGTCTTGAGCTAAAACGGTGTTCAATCGAGGCCAAAAAAACGTATCAAAAGAAGCAACAATATTAGATGTTAGGCGTTTCGCTTTTCAAAGATGAACAATCCCCCGTCTAGACATATGGAGTGACCCGCTCTACACTTGATTGTGTAGTCTTTAAAACATCAGAGGAATAGCGAGAAATGTTCATCGGCATTTCCCAGAGCCCGTGGTGATGTATTCAGATTGTTTCATCCCACCAACTGGCTTTTAACCCAACGAGATTCAATTTGTTCTAACAGAAGACAAAGAAAAGCAGAAAAAAAATCCTCTTATTTCAGAAGGTGGATTCTTCAACTTTTTGGCTTTTTTTTTTTTTTTTTTTACTTGGACTTAAGCCATTAATTACACAAATCATTTGCGCTCTAAAGGTCGTATCGTTGGCCTGGATCTTTGTGATTTTTGTAATTACGAACCTCAGAATGATTTTTTGAATGATTTCGAAGTTTCCCTTAAGCTTTCTATTCCCGCTTCATCAAAGGCGTCCGACCGGTAATCTCGCAGCAACAGACTCTTCAACTTTTTTTTTTTTTTTTTTTTTTTTTTTACACCGCACCCGCCCGACTGCCCAAATAAATGACACGACCTATAAAACTCCAGCCAGTTCTTGAATATTTAATCGCATCTCGATCTTTATGGGCTCAAGTCTAATTATTTCTTACATTTTTAATTTGACAGTTAGTCGTCCCCCCCCCCCCATACTGATTAACATAGCCATGACAGTGAAGTGCAGCAAAGCGTCTCCGTGAACCCTTGAATGATCACGTGAAGAAGGGAAAGTTTTGGGGTTCATCCTCTTCTAAAGACTCGGATCTCATTCCTGCAAGTTTGGGAAGAAGATGCGGGTCATTTGGACGTGATTCAGGGAGGACAAGCTTCTTCTTCTTCTTTTTTTTTTTTTTTGTCCTCTCCTCGCTGCTCGCTAGCACAGGCACCCGTGTCAGAAGTCCATAAATCCTCAGCAAGGGAAACAAGCTTCCATTCAGGCAGACAGACTCTCTGGCTGCAATGATGAGCTACTCAGGCTCAAATGAGAAAAGCCCATAACAAATAAATAACCAGCAGGGGCCTGAGCCAGGGAGTCGGACAAGAGGGGGGGGGGGCGTCAGGATGTAATAGAAACAGCAACGCAATCTATTCCAGCCAGAGACTGTGACGCCGCCGGTTCAATCAGAGGAGCTGGGGCGGTCGCGTTGATAAGGAAGGAGAGAAGCCGGTGTGGAAGTAACGGCGTCGTAGTTCCAGGAGGGCCTCCAATCTGTCCTCGCTGCCGTGTCCATTGCTCACCACATATCTGCTCTTCTGTCTGTACTTCCTGCAGCTGTGTCACAAATCTCCCAGCAGCCACAAGGTGGGCCGGGAGACAACGGCACAAAGATAGCGCCCCCCCCCCCCCCCCACCCCAAATATAGAGCGGCCAGTCGAGAGAGACAAAAGAGATGCCTGAACACTACAGCTACAGAACGCTACAGTGTGTATCCAGGTTGTGACACATCAATGCTCAGCGCCACTGTAAAATATACAGCCACCGGCCTCTGGAAAGATGGAGTCAGACCTAAGTCGCGTGGAAGTTTGCTGCATACTTAGTTCAGGACTTCGTGTCATTTACACAGAAAACACAATCGACTCGAGCGATCGAATGCCGTCGTCTTTAACTCGACTTGGGACTTAAAAAGTGATTCGACGCTCGTCTGCACTGGATGCGTTTTTCGGCCCGTGTTCTTCAGTTTCCCCCCGTCTCCTGCTCGTCTTGAGGGAACAGATGTGTATTTGAATCGATACAGCTGGCTGGACCAAGCATTGACCGGCTCCAGCGCCTGTAACTCGCTTAACTACTTCAGGGCTAATTGTCATCGAAAGAGTGCGGCGATGACACGCGCGAGCGCACGACTGTGGCTGAGCGCCGCCGGTGCAGACGCAGTGCGTGACGTGTTTTGTTTTTTTTTGCAGGCCCACGCTGGAAGCTAACGTCGCACTAGTTCCCACTAGACACTCGGTGTGTAGACTAGGTGTAACCCTGAAAGACTTAGGAGCGGACTTGGACTCGCACACTTGCCCCCAGATGCGTCGAGGCTCAGCTAACGCTCTGCTCACCGTCTAAAGACGAGGCGTTTCAGCTGCAGTTAGCTCCCCAAATAGCCACCAGGCTACCTAGCTAGCAAGCGTTTAAGCTACTAAGAGGAACTTTCTACTGGTTTTGAAACTGTCTCACTTTAATACTGTTGCCTTTTTATAAGACTTTGATAAGTAAATGAGTGTACCAGCAAGAAGGTTGGCCTTTTCCTATTCTAGAGAACCAGAACCAGGACTGCGCGGGGTGGACTGTCAGACCCTGCTGCGATAGAATTAGCGTTTTTTTCTAGTATTTTGTCCACTAGAACCTGCAAAAAAAAAATCCACACAAAATGAAAGTTCCTCATAATAACTTTAATTCACTGAAAGCCTTTTTTTTCCACAGCAGACATTTTGACTTGTCATACCAAGAAAAGCACAGGTGTTGCTAATAACATTAGCGACGGCTAATGTGACAGTGAGCCAGTGTGAACAATTCCAGGACCGTCAACCCGAAGGCAGCTAAATGGAATTCAGCCGTCATTAGTTTTATTACGTACACCTGTGCTTTCCATGCTGTGATATGTCAAAATGTCTTCTGTGGGAAAAAAAAGAAAAAAAAAGGGGGGCCTATTAACACGAGAGAGCGTTAGCTAGCTCACTACACGATATGGTTAGCAATCACCGGTCTGTTTTAATTCTCTTAGGACCGGTGTTCTGCTCAGAAAGGACAAAAAGCCGGGTGTGTTAAATCATATGCACCAATCTAAAAGCTGTCCGTGAGACGACACACGTGCAAACACAACGTGCAGCAGCACAACGGGGGTCATCGATTGGAAGATGGAGGTTTAATCCTCGCAGCTGTTGGAGAACTCCAACCTTCTTACATCACAGAAATGTGAAAACACGTGTTTAATTAAACCAGCAATTTCCTTAACGGAGTGGAATTGTGTCACTATACCCAAACGTATTCAGCCGGTGACTATTTTTTGACATTATTTTGTGGAACTACTCCCCCTTTTTTTGTTACAGTACGTGTGGCAGCTGAGACAGATTGTGACGGCTCAGGGAAAGTTCACCGAGTTCCAAAAAAAAGTTTCCTCTTCCAGAAAAGCATCTCTTAAAGAACACGCGAGTAGAAGCAAACCGTCCATAAATCCACTTCATCCATAAACGTCAGACCTAAACTCAGGCAGCCCCGTTAATCCTAACCACGTTCGTCTTTTACGTCTCCGTTATGGACGGGTTAGGAGAAACGTGAGCCGGAGCGTTGGCTCAGATGTGGGTAGCCGCACTGCATTATGTAAACACCAGGGAAGACTCAAAGCCAGGGGTGTGGGAACCTGTTGACCCGCTGCTATTTAGAAAAGCACCAGCGCTGAGGTTTCTCTCGAGCCGCTTCTGATCGCCCACCGCTCCAGAAAAACTGCATGTTAGTCAAAAACCCGTGGCTCGCAACACTCCTGGTTCTAGACCTCTCTGGTGTGTGTGTGTGTGTGTGTGTGTGTGTGTGTGTGTGCTTTTTTTTTTTTTTTTTTTTTTTCCTCCACCCTCTATTGTTATTTGACCTGTTGCTTCTTTTTTTTTTTTTCTCTCTCCTGCACATTCAGATGAATTAGCGTGGGTCGGACTAAAAAGCCAAGCTGGCAGCTAATTTAGCTGACAAGTGCGGGGAAGATGGCTCGATAATAGAATCAAGTGGAGCCGGGGGTTTTCAAAAAAAAATAAAATAAATAAATAAAAACCCGCTACGGGAGGAGAGCAGAGAGTGAACTCGGGCTGAACCTTTCCATGAAGAAGAGCCGGCGGTCTCCCGGTGGGGGAGGAAGGGGGGGGGGTACATCGATGCCAGTTTGTTTTCTAAAGGGTTATTTATACTTGTTAAGACCATGGCAACAGACACTGCCTGTATCATCCAGTCATCCAGTCGGCTGATAGGACTCCGGCTGCGTTGTCCCCTCTAACCCCCGTCATGATATCTGCTCCTCGGAGAGGCTTCGTGCCGCATCAGCATCAATGGTCTTCATGATGCATTTTAATGTGGTTCCCTCTGAACCCCGAGCTTCAGAGGCTCCAACATGTTGCTCTCTGTGGCCTCGATTTTTAACTGCAATATATATATATATATATATATATAAGTCCTGCACTTCTACGGACGATGGAAGTAGCTTCTGTCTCATTCTGATCCTGGCATTGTGACACCTGGATCTTTGCAGTGTGTCCTCATACAAGTTGCTCCTCATTGATGTGCGTTTTTTTCTTTCTAAGGAATGACTCGTTTCCACTCGTTAAATGCATACGCAGTCCTTTCAAAATAAACTCCTGTCCTCACAGGAAACGGCTTCGTGATGTCGAGGCCACAAAACCTCTTTGTTAGGTTTTCGGGAAAAGTTTGTGGTTTGGGTTAAAATAACTACTGATATGCAAGTTACGTGACGGGTAAATCAATGTCGTTGTTCTCGGTTTCATCCGTCACTAGTTGAGAAGAAAAAAAAGAAAAGAATCCACCACAGTGCAGCAGCAGTGAAATGACTTGATTTTTTCCATTTCAGCAATCATCCAGAAAGCAGCTGTCACATTTTTTTTTTTTTTTTTTGTGAAGTTGGACATTAAAATATTAAATAGCTTCTTTTTTTTCTTTCTTTTTTTTTGTTGGAGATCTTTTTATGGTCAGATCGAGGCTGAACGTCCAGAAGACGTTCATTACGACGGTTAAATAGAGCCGCGCCGGCTGTCGGACTTCACTCGGCCCCGTTCATCTGTGTCGACCCTGCTGGCTACTTTCTCATGATTCATCACCAGTCAGATGTGTGCGTCGTAGTGTAATGTCACTCATTAAAGGTCACACGGGACTCTGCCGGCTCTCCCTCCACACCAGCTCTTTATGGCGATTATAAGTGACATCATGTACTACAAAAACACGCTCTGCACTGCGTTGTAAAAAAAAACAACCTTAAAGGCATTACACACACACACACACACACACACACACACACACACACACACACACACACACACACACACGCCGAATACTTCACTTTCCATAACGGGCACTTTTAATGGCTCTTTATTCCGTGTCGGGTCGTAAAGCTGAGCTCGGCGTCGGGATGGATCCACGGGGCCCCGCGGTGATCCAATCCACCCACGCAGTCGTCCCGGCTTCTCGGCCCCTAACCCCCCCCACCCCCACCCCCCCCACCCTCACCCTTTCATCTGTCTCATCGAGCTCCGGGGAGCGTTTCTCCCATTTTTTATACCCGCCTGTTTTGCCTCGTCCTTTTCTCTCTTCAGTTGCACTAACCCTTTAGCTGCACCTGCCTCCTTGGTTGAATTCTCTCTCTCTCTCTCTCTCTCTCTCTCTCTCTCTCTCTCTCTCTCTCTCTCTCTCTCTCTTCTGACCCTTTTCACCGTCTTCTTCTTTTTTTTTTTTTTTTAACGATCCGCCTTTTTTCTGTTTTACAGCCGATGGCTGAAGCTGTGCGCGGGTGTCTTGAGTGCAGTTTCTCCATCTCTTAAAGCAGCAGTTCACTCCAAAAGACGGGACACGGTGGTAGATTCGGATTTTAGCAGGAGGACAAAAATTAAATTGCACTTTATTTCGGAATAACCCTTCCAAGATGTATCATCTGGTTTTCAAAGGCAGTCCTCTCACCGTTCCACCGGTGAGCGGTCGGTTCTTTAAGATGTCTCCTAAACGGCCTTTATTGTTGCGGGTCCGTTAACTCACATTCTTTATATATCGACGGCTATTAAGCTGCGAACCAAGATGAATTGCCTGACTTTGGCGTGGACTGTCTCTTTAAGTTTGTCGGTGAAGTCGGGGTTCTTCCAATGCCGCCTTTCTCTCTCTTTCAGCGTGAATCATCACAGCGACGGTGTGAAGTTTGCATTGGAACCATTTTCCCTTTACCAGCCACCGAATGGCAAATAATCAAATCCTCTTTTTTTTTTTAAGTTTCTGATGCAACTGCATGTAAGAATACAACAACAACAACAACAACAACAACAACAACAACAACAGGACACAGCTCAGTGCATGTGCTCTGCCTGGTTTAATGACATGTGACAAGTTGATCAGATGTTAAACGGTCAGTTCACCCAAATCACAAAACACCGTATCTTCTTATTTAACCCTGGTGGTGTTTAATGATGAAGGTAGTTTAGACTTTGCACTATTGGCCTTCACTCTGATACGATGACGGAGACTTGGACTTTGTTTATTCTGGTCAAATTGGGGGAAAAATTGGAACTTCAAAGTTTTCCGTTTGGACCATTTGTCGCAATTAAATAAAATACTCAACGGTGAGGTGTGTGGAAATGCTTTAATCGGTACAAACACAACTGCATTCACAGCAAAGAAGTGAGAAAATATGAATTTTTTTTTTTCTTTTTGTAATTTGAATGAACCGGCCCTTTAACAAACCACAATCTGTCGTTTTGAGTGTTTTAAAGCAAAAAAAATGTCTTAAGAAGAACTTGACTCCCCCTTCAAAGCACAGGCGTAAATATTGAAGGACTTCACACAGACAGTGCGGCTCTGATTGCCAGATGCCGCGGCGACGCCTAATTTACCGGCATTCAATCAAACCTGTAATGAAATCTATGCTCTCTGTGCATCGGCACACCTGGAATGAAACGCAGCGCTCATTACCACTGCTCTTCAATTGGAATGGATCCGTTACATTAAGCCATATCACCTTAGCCCGGTTGCATATATTACAGTGCATCCAATTGGCTGAGCGCTGATGTGGAATATTATGCAAATTCCTAATAACAAGTGTACATGATTGAATTCACTCAACAGCCAGAACCCTGCACACACACACACATATATCACGTATACTCAGTGTGTGTGTGTGTGTGTGTGTGTGTGTGTGTGTGTGTGTGTGTGTGTGTGTGTGCGCGCACACGCATCGCTGGCACATGCGATCATGCTCTGTTTGCTAACCATGTCTGTCAGTGCACAGACATCAGGTATTAAAACTGTCAAATTACTAAAGCTCACAGCGACGACGCAGAGCTGCTCTGCTTTCCAACCGGATTTTGGAGAAGAAAAAAAAGGGGGGGGAAAATATTTGTTCCATTTGTCGACCTTTAGGGAGTCTTGAATTGTTATTTCTTTTAGTGCGGAAGAAAATAAATCTCCAGCATTAGCGGTGGTGGTGGTGGTGGTGGTGGTGGGTAAATGTTTGCCTGTGGAGCCTGGGGCCATTTTGTTTCTCATTGGCTTCTCATTGGGATGGAGGAGCCATTGAGGGAACAATTACATGCACTCGTAAGCTTGCAGAAGCAGAAACTAATTAGGGCTATTTTGGAACGTCTTCACTTGATTTTTTTATTTTTTTTTTTTTCAGAAAAAACAGAACACAAGTCGTTCTGCAGGTTACCAAGCATTTAATCGCACCCTTGAGGGAAAAAAGCCCGACGTTCTAGAAAAGTCTGTTTAAATCATTTTTTTTGTATCTGACCTTGGTGCCGTCGTCTGAAATGAAAAGCCGGGCTTTCCTTCCCCGGCGATGTTTCAAATGGAACTTTTGGAGGAGTTTTTTTTTTTTTTTTTTTTTTAATGTCCTGCAAGAGATGCGGGGAAAAAAGAAAAGTGTTCAGATTACCGGTAATTGGTGTCACGGGGAAAAAAAAAAAACCCCGCTTACGGGTGCCGTATTGTTAATGAAGTCGATTTAAGGCGTCTCGCAAAAGACGGCAGCCATTTGCTTTAATCGCTCGCCGTGCTCCAGAGAAGTTGTCACTGAAAATACAAAATTCTTCACACATAACAACCGCCAGAAGAAAAGAAAAGAAAAAAAGAAAAAAGAAACCTCTCCAATTAGTAAGACGCGGCACCGGTGTAAAACCTGCCCGTTTACACACAACCTGCCGCGCCGTCTATTTATAACAATATGGATGCAATCGCACTGCTGCGAGGGGAGGGGGGGGGGGGAGGGGGGGGGGGGGTGAGAGGGGTTGTTCTCCAACCGTATCACAGCTGCCGCAGAGCACCGGGCTTCAAAAACACCCAGCAGAGTGACGGCCTGTCACTCACTCCATCACGTCTGTCTGCCTCTCTCCTCCTCCTCCTCTTTCAAATCTGCTCCTCACTCATACATTCTCTCCATCTCTCTCTCTCTCTCTCTCTCTCTCTCTCTCTCTCTCTCTCTCTCTCTCTTCTTTCTTTTCCAGCTCTCTGGCTTTCATCTCCACACTCCTTCTCTGCTCTTTTCTCCACTGTCTCTGGGATCTTTTGAGTCCTCTCACAATCACTCCGCTCTTCATCGCCAGTTTGTCACCAAGGTTGAATTTCATCCCTTTATCTTCTCCCCCTCTCCCTCTCTCCCCCCCCACCACCCTGGCTGTCCCCATCCCTCTCTCCCATTCCCTCCCTTGCCTCTCTACTCATGCAGCCCATCTGTCTATTTACCTTCTTGGCAGACTTGTGTATCTCTATATTAAGCCCTCTGCGTGCCGAGACCACGTTGCGTCGACGCAGAAATACAATGTGACAACGTTAGAGAGCAACACTCACTCTGCAGCTATGCAAACGTTTAAGGGAATTTGTGAAATGAGCGTAAAGCGGCGTTAATTAACGCCTCCGCTTGAGGCGGCGATTAACCCCCAACGTAAACGGATAAAAAAAAAAGTTCAAACCCCGAAGTTTAGTTTCCAGGCGCTTGTGGAGCGGCACAAAGGAAGCCAAGTCGGTGTGTACAGTTGGCCGGCACCTCCTGCGTGCCACGGAGCCTCTTGCCAGGCTGTCTGCATGATTCACAGGGTATTAATTCCACTGTGACCGGTGGCTCCATATGTCCCGCGTATACCCGGTGATTGAGTCATCCAGTCTGCTCGCGGAACATGTTGTGACAGGTCGCTTCGTAGGCTCTGGATTTGTTTACCTCAGCTGCGCTTCTCGACCCCCTGTCGCGCCACTTGACTCATTCCCCTCCGCCGGGAGGAACCGTTCAATAGCTGCCTGTATCCACAGCCTGATGGGAGGATAGGGGGGGAGGAGGAGGAGGAGGATAGGGGGGAGTCGTGGTCCAGAGGGAGCAGATGACTCACAGGTAGCAGGGAGCCACAGCGAGATGAGAGCAGCCTTTCACGCTGCACGCCAGGACGCCGATCAGTCCGAAAACCACGAACTCAGACCCGCGAAGAGCTGACTTCGAAAAAAAGAATGTCCAAGATTAAAAGAAAAGGTATTAAAAGGCTCACTGCAGCATCACCTCTGATCGCCTCTCCCACTGGGATTGCAATTACGATTTACGGCTTTTTAATGTGGGCATAAGTCGAGGCAATCATGAGAGGAAATTTTAATATTTTTAATTGGAAGCTCCATTCAAAGCGTTATTTCTAAAAAAGATTATAGTGCACCACCGTACCTCTCTGTCTCTCTCTCTGGTAGCAAAGCAGCCCTCCAACATGAATGTAGTGATACATGACAGTCGGGTAATAAGCCTTTACAAGTACACCTGCTCCAAGGTCTGCCCCTTGATAAGGAAGAGCAAAAGGAAGTTTCACTGTAACTTCATGACCTAAATAATAAACTTCTTTTTTAAAAAAGTGTTGGCCAGAAATAGCGATAACGGTGATGACATTCTGTATTCTGTCTTCTATACGGTAGCGATCCCTGAAATCTGAGGCCTTCGTCTGAAAATATTGCAAATCAAGGAATTGTTTTTGCGTCATTTTGATGCAGTAAATACTTTTAAGTACTTTTCATTTACTCGTTAACTGGCCAAGCCAAAAACAGACGTTCCCATTTGGCGATTACCTTGTTTTTCGGGTTTGGTTTGTCAGCAGGATTCTGAAAAAAAAAACCCTACAGGCCCGGTTTCCATGAAGCTTGGTGGACTTGTGTAACGTGGGCCAAGGAAGAACTCGTTACGTTTTTGGGAGCGGATCCGAATCGCGGAGCAGATTTCGTTAACGGTGCGAGATACGGCATCTGGCCTCAATTGGCCGAGGTTTTCGCTTCTCTGAGTGTCCCGTCTAGTTTAGTCTGTCAACAGTATCTCAGTTTACCACACCAGAATATACCGTATATCACCACTGCGGTAAAGTGAAAATTACACACCATCCCCAATTGCCCACATCATTCAGGGATGAATTTCTGTGAATTTCTTTTACCAGAATCTTCTGGAGCAAAAAGAGAGCCTTTGTTCAGCAAGTCTGGGTCACAAAGATTTTTAAATTTGCTCAAATGCCGACCTAATTACTGCCCTGATCTCCCTTACGCTCCTCTGTCCAATCATCCTCACGCTCCTCATCATCATCATCATCACCATTCCGAACCTCTCATCAAGCCTGATTTAGACATCGTTTTCTATTTTCCTTCCTCAACGACCCTTTCATTAGCGGTTGGGTTTAGCTTGTATTTGGAACACCTGCATTTTCTCCCCTCCTCGGTGCAGCTCAGTCGTCGCCGTCTCTCCCCCCCCCCCCCCCCCCCCCCGCTCACACTAATCACTTTCACAGAAACTGTCATTAAGGGCGGAGAGAAGGTTCTGACACCACAGATGGCGGCAGCCTTCTTGCAAATGAGCTCTGATTACGGGAGGTGGCGGGTTTCACTCCTCTTATCATCGTTACCTTTCACGCCATTAGGCATACGCGGTGCTGGGGGGGGGGGGGGGGGGGTCACGTCGCCCAAGGACATTCTCACGGTAGATTTCCCCCGGCAAAGTAACCTTGTGTGTGTTTTTCCGGTGCGCAGACTCTCCCCCTCGGCTTCATTTTTGAAAGGACTTGACAACCTCATTTGAGTCTGTGTTGGCAAAAAAAAAAAAAAGGCGCCCGCACTCTGTGAGCTTTCGGATAGACCTGTTATTTTTGGCTCGTTCATCATACCAGGTGCTCTCGCCCCTGATCCTCGCATCGGAGAGCAGAGCCTGTGAAAATGACATCAGGTTCCTGCTGCTGTGCTCCCATCAATATTTAAAGCTCTAACTCATTCCAGAGTTGATTTCTCACTGACTGGGGAGCTCTTGGCCTCTGTCAGTCTGCAGCAGAAAGCACAGGTCCTAGAAAGAAAGTGCCGTATTGATCTAGTAACAGTGGACGGAAAGGAAGCGAAGAGCTTAGTTCAAACACCTCTCCCGTGCTGTTTACCTCATAGTGAAGCCCCATGTAAACACAACCTGTCTGTCCCAGCTGCTACTTGACCTATATTAGCTCTTGAAAATATTTTTTCTGGCTCAGTCAAAAAAGGTCTAACTGAAATTCCCTTTTCTCTATCTTCTTCTTTTTTTTCCTGTTTTGAAGGTGTGAGGCGGCCGCCAGAGCTGGAGAAGACCAATCACAGTGTCCATTATACTCTCCTGATCGCTTGTGTTTTGGTGGCCTTTGTCCTTGGCGCCTTCCTCTCCGGTTTCCTGGTCTCCTGCTACTGTAACCACACGGGCCACAAGACAAAGAAGTTGTCGAAAGATCCCGAGGCGCCGATCCCACACGCCCTGTCCCTCCGCAGCCTGGCCAAGCTCAACGGCCTCCTGGACAGCCAGAGTAAGGACGACAAGCTGGAGGTGTCCTCTCCAAAGATCTACAACTCTTTCTTCGCCAACAGCAAGGAGCATCACCAGCCAAGGAGAAACGGCCATCACGCAATGACAATGGGAGACCTGGTCCACCCACACCACCACCACCACCACCACCTCCACCATTCCTCAGAGCTGTCCGGTCTGCCTACACCAGACTCCACCCCAGAACTGCCCATCAAGAGCATGAAAGCCTTCAAGAACCAGTGGGAGAAGAACCAGAATTGCAACAATGCCAAGGAACCAAAGTCCCACAACACTGGCTCCAGGCCCAGCTCGGCACTGCTTCACCAGCAGGTCTTCCCTTACTCCCATGGCCTGTCCAATGGGCAGCCATTAGTCGGTCACCTCCATCCAGAGGAACGCAAAATCCACAACGTTGAACGTGTGCTATCTCAGCAACCTTACCCTGGTTACTCCCAGAAGGTGATGGAGGTAACCTCCCTGGATGAGCTCCTGAAGCACATCCATGAGGCAAGCAGCAGCAGCAAGAACTCCCAGTTGATGAGCCCGTCGGGTCTGATGGCCTGCGGTGGCGGCGGTCAGCTTGCATTCGCCAACCGCATCCAACCTCAGATTCCTGAGACGGAATCGGCCCCCTACTACAGCTCATCCACTTTACCTCGAGACAGCCTCACCCGACGCATGGATGTTCCTCCGGACATTCCCCCGCACCACCAGTCTACCCTGGAGAGGAGGCACTCCTCCCAGAGGCACTCGCTAATTGCTGCGGCCACCAAGATGCCCAACGGAGTAGGCGGAGGCGGCGGCGGCGGCGGTGGAGGAGGAGGAGGAATGATACCTCGCCAGCACAGCTTCAGCCAACGAAACGGCGTCCCCCACCAGCCGCCTCCCCTCCTGGCACGGATGAACTCGACGGGCAGCGCCTGCGAGGTGCACTACCCCCTCATCCCCAACGGGTACCTAACGCGCCAGCACAGCTACAACGGAGAGCAGCAGGAGGTCCAACACAGGGGCGCTATCGTCCGCCGGGCCTCCTCTCTCAAACCCGACGTCCCTCCAAAGCCCCTGTTCATACCTGCCACGTCCCCCGTCAACCAACAGGGAAAGTTCAACTACTGAGGAGGTACCCTCCTGGACTTAGAGAGGGAGTCTCCCTCGTTGTGTCTTCTTAAAGGAACTTCCCTTTTGAAGAAATGCAGTGGGTTCGAGGTTGCAGACCTTCACGAGTAAACCAGCCGCGTGGCAGCCAGTGTCACTGTGGACGAAAGCCTCAACCAAACTTGTTTTGTCCTCCTTCTTTTTGTCCAACGAATATCTTTGTACCATATTGGTATTGCTCAGCTACTCGCTTATTATAGAACCGCAGACTCAGGTGACGCGACGCCACCTCCTTATATTAGGCTGCCAATGTCCTCAGTGTGGATTTACAATGCAACTTAGTTTTTTCGGGACGCGTTGATGTTGGAAGAACTTAACACATCAGTCATCTTGAAGACTTTTAAAAAAAAAAAAAAAAAAAAAAAGCCGGAGGCTCCTGCGATGCTTAGATTCATGCTTTCGCTTAATCTTTTCTGATGTAGTGTTGGTAACCAGTCCCCACCCGCCCCCCACCCTCGAATGTGTTTATATTATGCATGTGTGTGTATATATATGTGTGTTTATATCCACACCGTATATGTATACATATACATATGCAGTATATGTAACCTGTGGTGAAAAGTCAGCAAATTCCCCTGAAAGTAGTTATGTCTTTGCCTTACTATACTCTTTCATCTTTTGGGCATATCAAACGGTCCCCCCCCCCCCCCTAGGAAATGTCTTAGGGACACCACATCATGCACTTCATCGATACATTCTCAGTCGGCTAAACGCACTGAACCAAATTTAGTTTGTGTTGATAAGAGAAAGGAAATACTTCAACAAAGCAGCTATTCTCTCGTCTCTCTTTTTTTTTCCTCCGTTTTTTTTTTTTCCCGTCCCAGCAGATGTCAGGTCCAAAGTGACGTAGTCGGGTCCATTCTAAGTTCCTCCAGAATCTTTCTATAAAGATCGGTGCTCCGCATCTCTCGTGAGGTCCAAACATCCTTCTGAAAAAAAATGGAAATAAAGAAAACTCCGAATACTCTGAAAATAGTCAGGTCAAAAGTGTCGCGCCGTCTGGCATTATGGGAACGAACATTAAAAACATAGAACGGACTGCAGTTACTCTAATTATTAACTTTGTGGCTATTGGTTGTAAATAAAGGAATAATTACTAGCCAAATTTTAACTGTATGTGTAAATGTGTGCCTTATTTAATAATAGTGTGTGACATGGGGGTAGGGGTTAATGCAAGGGGCTCAGATGGCTACTATGCTACAGTATATTGTAGGTGTTTCATTTTCTATGGTCGTCAGTACGTGTCACACGGTATCTATTGTATATCTGAAGAGTTTCATTCCAGAATGGGATATTTGTCATTAAAAAAAAAATAAAAATTTGTCTGATAACCGCAAGTATGATTGTAACACTCACTAATTAATATTATGTTATATCTTGATTATATTGAGCTCTTTTTTTTATGAAAAATATAAAACACCAGATATATATATATATATATTTTTGTTTTTCCCGAGATGGATACAGTGTTTTGGAATGAAACCCTTCATTGCTCTTTGCTTTTTTTTTGCTTTTTTTTTATGTGTGTTTTTTTTATTTTCATCCCAGAAGTGTGAGCCTGCAGACGTTTTTTATTTTATATTTTTTGGGAGAGTTTGTGCAAAGCAAACACAGCCTGAGACTGCAGACACTCAGGTTTGACTGCCTCCGTTTTATGTCACTTTCCACTGGGTGTCACTTTCCCCAATAGGTGCCATTGTTCATTTTTTTTAGTTGTTGTTGTTTTTGTTGTTTTTTTCAGCAGTAGCATTAGCATCACTTTGGGTTTCTAAAGGAGCAGCTCGCAGTTCCTCTTAAAGTGATCTACAGACCTGGAGCCATTGTAGAACTTAGGCTGATGGACGGAGCGGAGATGTGGCAAAAAATGTAAAAAAAAGAAATATAATAAAAGAAATGTCCAATGTCATAACATTGGACTTCTACGATGGTTACCGCTGTAGATTGTGACTCACCTGTGTCACCAGGTGTCGACTCCCAACAATGCAGGAGGGCAAATAAATAGTAGCGGAGGATTTAGGAAATATGTGGAAACGCCAACGAGTGCAATGAACTCCGATCCGACGAGCTGAGATTGTCTCTTGGATCGATGCGAGGGCGGAACCGGGGTTCCCGGGTTCCCCGGGTGCCAAACGTTTTGCCGAGCCCTTTCCCCTCCTGAGGGGAGGCGACGCCAATGTCGGCTCTGCCACGGCTTTCCAGAGGCTCTCCGCTGGTTGCACTTTTCAGCAGAGTCACTTTTTTTTGTTTTTTTTTTTTTGTTTCACGGTCGACTGGAACCGCGGTCAATTCTGTGAGAACGGCACTACGTTATTTACTGTATCTGAAAGTGGTGTGTTTTATTGATTGAAATTCCCCAGAACTCGTTTGACCCAATATAAAGTTTTGCCACTCATAACTCCAGCAAATTTAAGGAAAATACGGCCGACCGTGACGTTTGTAGGAAGGAAAGAAAAAGAAAGATTGAAGTGTATTTGGATATTAACAGGCAGCAGAGCATTAAATAGCTTCGGAACAACAAATACAAAACATCCAACGTGATTTAAGGTCGTGACCGTAACGTTTCATAAGAGGAATTGTGGCAGCTACAGTGTTTGAGGAGTGGAAGTGTGTTCTGTTTTTTTTATCTGCCGGTGACAGATTGTAAGGGAGAGGGAGCGGCCTCGCCTCTAAATAGCTCTATCAGTATTTGATTTGGTGTAAATACATTCTATCCGGACGGGGTCTCATTGATTCAGTATTATGTTTGGGGTTTTTTTTGTTGTTTTTGTTCCTGTTTGATTTCCAGGCTACGCCTCTTGAATTACTATGAATTTGGTCTCACAGAATACCATTGTATGTCTCTTATACTAGGAATAAAATGAAAATATGACGCAAGTGTCTCACTGGTGGATGTGTTGAAATATTCCTGTCTGTGGGTGATGCATGAAACACAGCTGCACTACAATAACCTCATCCTACCCTTCAGACGATTGTGTCCGTCTCGCAGGAAGCGGAAGTGGCGGAACGTTTGGGACGAGCGATTTTATTTCTCGACGCAGATCCAGGAAAGATGTCTTTTAAAGGGATCCTCCCAACACTTTCTTTTTGGGGAAACGCACGGCTTCACTGTCTCACTGGTGGGTGCAGTGGTGAGTTTTTGTACAAAGGCGATCCATTACATTACATTACATTACATTACAGTCATTTAGCAGACGCTTTTATCCAAAGCGACTTACAATAAGTGCATCAACATTGGTAATCAAAAGAACTACTAGTCACCAGAAGTCATAAGTACATTTCCTTTTCCAAACAAGCATCTAAGAGCATGAAGCAGAGCATAACTCAGAGCCAAAGTACAGAAACAAGAAAAACAGTTAGTGCTATAAGCAATACGAATACAATAAGTGCAACAAGCTAGTATGAAAACAATAAGTGCTAAGTGGAAGGCTCAGGGTAAGACTTCCTGAAGAGGTGTTTTAGCCTCGCATGGTTCGGTGGGAAGACAGAGCCACTTGGAACGGCACGCTGCAAACATAGAAGCCACAAAACACGCGACGCTTTTATTCGATGCATTCACACAAATTGCTATAATTGAGTTTTTCAACAAAGAGCCGACGACATGCAGTGAACGAGCCGATCGTGCTCTGAGCTAACCGCTGATCAGCAGGGGGGGAAAAAAATAGAGCATTTCCCACAATGTTGGAAGAATTCCTTTAAACATTGAGTTCATTTCTACCTGATTCGGTTTTTGCCTCAAAAAAAGAAATGTACGTAGAATAAAAACACTAAAGAAGTTAGCATGTTGGAAAAACGGATGCTATGAAGTTTGATGGAAACTGTTTTTTTTTTTTTTAAACATCTTGATGTTCTTTTGTAGGCAAAGTACATTATTGAAATATTGGTAATGTTTTATTTTACAGTTCCGTACATTTCTCTGTCAACTTTAGAGAAGCCAGTAAGAGTGAGCTAGTTTTTGTAAATATCCAACCAAAAAAAAAGTCAGCATATGAGTTTATATAAGTATATGAATAGGTATACTATATATATATACAGTGTGTGTGTGTGTGTGTGTGTGTGTGTGTGTGTGTGTGTGTGTGTGTGTGTGTGTGTGTGTGTGTGTGTGTGTGTGTGTGTGTGTGTGTGTGTGTGTGTGTGTGTGTGTGTGTGTGTACACACACACAGTTGTGGTCAAAAGTTTACATACACTTGTAAAGAACATAATGTCATGGCTCTCTTGAGTTTCCAGTTATTTCTACAACTCTGATTTTTCTCTGATAGAGTGATTGGAACAGATACTTCTTTGTCACAAAAAACATTCATGAAGTTTGGTTCTTTCATGACTTTATTATGGGTTAACAGAAAAAGTGATCAAATCTGCTGGGTCAAAAATATACATACAGCAGTGCTAATATTTGGTTACATGTCCCTTGGCCATTTTCACTTCAATTAGGCGCTTTTGGTAGCCATCCACAAGCTTCTGGCAAGCTTCTCATTGAGTCTTTGACCACTCCTCTTGACAGAATTGGTGCAGTTCAGTTAAATTTGATGGCTTTCTGACATGGACTTGTTTCTTCAGCATTGTCCACATGTTCTCAATGGGATTTAAGTCAGGACTTTGGGAAGGCCATTCTAAAACCCTAATTCTAGCCTGATTTAGCCATTCCATTACCACTTTTGATGTGTGTTTGGGGTCATTGTCCTGTTGGAACACCCAACTGCGCCCAAGACCCAACCTTCGGGCTGATGATTTTAGGTTATCTTGAAGAATTTGAAGGTAATCCTCCTTCTTCATTATCCCATTTACTCTCTGTAAAGCACCAGTTCCATTGGCAGCAAAACAGCCCCACAGCATAATACTACCACCACCGTGCTTGACGGTAGGCATGGTGTTCTTGGGGTTAAAGGCCTCACCTTTTCTCCTCCAAACATATTGCTGGGCATTGTGGCCAAACAGCTCGATTTTTGTTTCGTCTGACCACAGAACTTTCCTCCAGAAGGTCTTATCTTTGTCCACGTGATCAGCAGCAAACTTCAGTCGAGCCTTAAGGTGCCACTTTTGGAGCGAGGGCTTCCTTCTTGCACGGCAGCCTCTCAGTCCATGGAGATGCAAAACACGCTTGACTGTGGACACTGACACCTGTGTTCCAGCAGCTTCTAATTCTTGGCAGATTTGCTTTTTGGTGGTTCTCGGTTGACTCTTCACCCTCCTGACCAATTTTCTCTCAGCAGCAGGTGATAGCTTGCGTTTTCTTCCAGATCGTGGCAGTGACAAAACAGTGCCATGCACTTTATACTTACAAACAATTGTTTGCACTGTTGCTCTTGGGACCTGCAGCTGCTTTGAAATGGCTCCAAGTGACTTTCCTGACTTGTTCAAGTCAATGATTCGCTTTTTCAGATCCATGCTGAGCTCCTTTGACTTTCCCATTGTAGCGTTTGTGGGCGTTTGTATCCAATGAGCCCTATTTAAATGGCCTCAGAGAAGTCACCAGCTGTAGTCACTCATAATCACTCACAAGAAGTTAAGAGGCCATCCTATGAAGCTCATTTCATTGACACAACTTTCTAAGTCACCAAAATTGCTAATTCATGTTGCTGTATGTATATTTTTGACCCAGCAGATTTTGTCACTTTTTCTGTTAACCCATAATAAAGTCATGAAAGAACCAAACTTCATGAATGTTTTTTGTGACAAAGAAGTATCTGTTCCAATCACTCTATCAGAGAAAAATCAGAGTTGTAGAAATAACTGGAAACTCAAGAGAGCCATGACATTATGTTCTTTACAAGTGTATGTAAACTTTTGATCACAACTGTGTGTGTGTATATATATATATATATATATATATATATATATATATATATATAGGTTTATTATAGTTCTGCGACAGCCACTGATACCAGATTTTTATTTATTTTTTTTTTTTTGTCAGAGCATTTAATTTATTAATTGCCGTCGGGATGTAATGAGAATTAACATATTACAAAAAAAGAATAAGAACTTCCTGTTCCCGGTACGTCTGAGCACTTAAATTGTTGGTATATGCTGTTCATCCTCACAGCAACCATGTGAGGGTGAGTATGTTTGCAGCAGACTTATATAGTGCTTGAGAGGGGTAGTAACGTTTCTGAGATGTTTGTGTGGAGACTTCTTGTTGCTTTGTGAGCTTTGAGGTTTTTACGCTGCCTCCTCACTGCAGGGACGTGTAAAGGGAGGTGAAGTTAAAGCAGCTCTCGCAGGTTTGACAGCTTCTGAGGAAGTCAGACGGACTCAAAAGCAGTTCACTTGTTGGACAGAGTTTGGGTAAGAACATTTAAATATTTCCATCTTTTCACCGCAGAGTGAATTGTGGTGTTCTCACCAATCTGACCAACCCGAGGTCGGGAGTGTTTACTAGAAAAATCTGAATTTAACTGCTGAGTCGCAACTGATAGAATTCCTTCAGGCTATTGCATAAGAGATAATAACAATCGTGGTCGAGGGGCGGTGAACGGGTCAAACAAACAGGACTTTCACCCAGGAGATTGATGTGCTGTTTGTGTGAAACCAAAAGTATACGTTTTCTTACTGTTACCGTACGTCGTTACCGTGCGGCGTTACCTTACGTCGTTACCTTGCGCCGTTACCTTGCGCCGTTACCTTGCGCCGTTACCTTGCGCCGTTACCTTGCGCCGTTACCTTGCACCGTTACCTTGCACGGTTACCATACGTCGTTACCTTACGGCGTTACCTTACGCCGTTACCTTACGTCGCTACCTTACGGCGTTACCTTACGTCGTCACCGTACGTCGTCACCTTGCGCCGTCACCTTGCGCAGTCACCTTACGTCGTCACCGTACGCCGTCACCGTACGCCGTTACCGTACGTCGTTACCTTGCGCCGTTATCTTGCGCCGTTACCTTGCACCGTTACCTTACGTCGCAACCTTACGTCGCTACCTTGCAACGCTACCTTGCAACGCTACCTTGCAACGCTACCTTACGTCGTTACCGTACGTCGTTACCTTGCAACGTTACCGTACGTCGTTACCGTACGTCGTTACCTTGCAACGTTACCTTACGTCGTTACCGTACGTCGTTACCTTGCAACGTTACCTTACGCCGTTACCGTACGGCATTACCTTACGCAGTTACCTTGCGCCGTTACCTTGCACCGTTACCTTACGTTGCTACCTTACGTCGCTACCTTACGTCGCTACCATACGTCGCTACCTTATGTCATTACCATACGACGTTACCTTACGCCGCTACCTTACATCGTTACCATACGTCGCTGCCATATGTTGCTACCTTACGACGTTACCTTACGACGTTACCTTACGACGTTACCTTACGTCGTTACCTTACGTCGCTACCTTACGTCGTTACCTTACGTCGTTACTTTGTCCCGTTATGTTGTTATATTACCTTGTTACATTATGTTTTACGTTAACATTGTTACATTATGTTGGGATGTTGTTATAATGTCGCGTTACATTGTTACGTTATGTTGTTATGTAATTGTGTCGCAATTGACTGATAGAATTCCTTCAGGCTATTGCATAAGAGATAATAACAATCGTGGTCGAGGGGCGGTGAACGGGTCAAACAAACACAGGACTTTCACCCAGGAGATTGATGTGCTGTTTGTGTGAAACCAAAAGTATACGTTTTGTTACTGTTACCGTACGTCGTTACCGTGCGGCGTTACCTTACGACGTTACCTTACGTCGTTACCTTACGTCGTTACCTTACACCGTTACTTTGTATACGTTTTGTTACTGTTACCTTACAGCGTTACCTTGCAACGTTACCTTACGGCGTTACCATACGCCGTTACCTTACGTCGCTACCTTACACCGTTACTTTGTCCCGTTATGTTGTTATATTACCTTGTTACATTATGTTTTACGTTAACATTGTGACATTATATTGGGATGTTGTTATATTGTCACGTTACATTGTCACGTTACATTGTTACATTGTTACGTAATTGTGCTACACGCACGTTATTATCTTAACCTGAACCGTGATGTTGTTTCTAACCATACCCAAGTAATTTTGTTGCCCAAACCTAACCAATCATTAACCACCGTGGCATTGTGCATTTCTGCAAGCGTGATGCAACGCTGATATCAAACATATTTATGCAACATATAATTGTTTCACAAACGCCGACATTCAACATATATTGTGGTTTGTAAAAACGTACAAGGCCAACATTTTTCTGCCGACTGGTTCTTTCAATGCTGTGAGCATCACGAGCAAAATTCCTCTTACCCTCCATTGTACAGCAGACGAGGCAGACACCTCCGATACGGATGTTTTAGAAGATAAGCAGATGCAACCAAAAGTACCTGCAACGCTACATGTAAATGTAGGTTTGCAGGTACTTTTTTTCTGTAATTTCTGGGTAAAACGACCCTGAACTGTAAGAAGCTCATTTCGGGGAGATAAACCGGCGGAGATTAGCATTAGAAAAGCACATATTTTCAATCACCCTCATATTGTGTCTCCAGCTGTACTCTCCACAGGTTCCTCCAGTCTGAATGCAGAGTCTGTGCAGGTTGATTATAAATGTAAAAGGCCCGCAGCAGCATCCAAACATCGCCACCAGAGCAGCTTTACTGCCATTTCAAGGAAGCTAGTGAGCCAAACTTTACTGTAATAGACCTCAATTTGATGGCTTGTTCTTCCATGAATGCTTCGCCGCTGAGCTGTTCTTGGATAAACCTTCAAGCGAAATGATGTTTTTCTTTTAATATATACAGTGAAAGGACTCCAGATTGACCTTTTTAGCCGAAATTAGGTCTCCTAATGAGGTGCTATCGATTAGTTTATGCAATTTTCCTCCCCGCAGTCTATTAGATAATCATGTTTGTGTTTGTGTGTGTGTGTGTGTGTGCTCCCTGGCTGTGTGTCACGAGGAGGAGGAGGTGGAGGAGGAGGCTGAGGCTGAGAGATGGAGGTGTTTGTTGCAGGTGGAGATTGAACCCAGGCCGGATAATGGACGGCGATTAGCCACGGCATAATTATTGGATTGCAACAAAATGCCAGTCGATGGGCCGCAGGTCGCGTTTCCATTCACCCGGCTGCGGATGATGAATGAGTGCAGATGGAAATAAGTCCCCGCTGAAGTCGGTATTTGACTGCTGTCAATAAGCCCGATCGCTGCACCAGGAAATGTCACTTCACTGCAGTGTTGCTTACGCAAATCAAAACAGAAGCAAATCCCACCTAATTATAGAGATACGTTTGTTGATTGTTGACAGCTGCTGGTGTTGATTAAGGTAATAGTGAGTAAGGTTTAAAAAGGGAAGGGAGGGAAATATGCATCATTTCTAATTGATTTTAACGTCGAGATTCATGACTCTTGCAGTCTTCCTTCTGGATCAATTCTCGAAAACAAATTTTAAACACCAGAGCGTCACAGAAAATTAGTGAAAGATGTTCATGCTTGTTTTGTTTACGATGGTGTGAGTCAGGTCGTTGCTCTGGTATTAGTTCATCCTGTCCTTGCAATCAGTTTGTACATCCTCGATTCCTTTCCTCGCCTCCTCTCCTCGTGTCTCAGTCCCTCCCACCCGAGTTGCGAGTGGAGGACGGCAGAGGAGACACGAGGAGTCGAGGCAGCAGCCGTTTAACAAAATGAGATATTATGTTACAATAATGGGTCAATCCTTTTCTTTTTAATACGTCGCACCTGTGCATCCTCGCTCATAGCTCCTTGCTCCTTGTCCTAGTGACATCCTTCGAGATGACGCGCTGAGATCGATTTATGAGTCACAAGGAAGGAGGACGGAGACGACGAGGAACATAGAGAAAAAAAGAGTAGAGAGCACACTGAGTTCCTCTTTTCTTTCCTTGACGGTTAGCGTGAATTCCTCCAATAAAAGAAAGACATTCTCTTGAATATTTAAAGAGGTTTCATCACAGTGATGAGTCATATGGTGAGCAATGCTATAACTACTATCTCACCGCTATGCTAACCAATAGACTCAAATTAAAGCAAAATAAAAAATACGGTAAATTCAGTGCCTTTTGAGAGGCACAACAACTGATTACAACTTCTACGAGCTGCGTGTTTTAGCTCAAAGCCATCGTCAGTTAGCTGTAGCTAATGCTAACGTGTGTCCAGTCAGGCTGAGGGGCAGTGCAGTAAATTCTATCAAATATTCAGTATAATCTTAAAGGCGCTGGAACAAAGCTGAAGTGCAGCATTTTTAGACGAAGATTTAGACGTCAGGATGAAGCAGGTTTTCATTCTTCACTTTCTTTTCTTTCTTTTCTTTTCTTTTCCCAGGAGCTTCCCGCATCGTCGAGTGAAACAGAAATGTTCTGTAGCCTGGAGCTATGTTCAAATCCCTGATTCAAGATTTCGCAACTTGCAAAAAAAAAAAAACAGTAAGGCTGACATTTTCTTACCTCTTTTTTTTTTTTTTTTTTTTTTACATGTTTCATTTACAGTTAAAAATGAATGCGGTGAAATTTTCCCCCCATGAGTCGTTTTTCAACAAAAATATTTAGATTCTCTAATCCAATTATTGGCTTTGACCTCGTCCCAAAAAATAAAAAAATAAAAAGGAGAACACGGTGAGAAAACATCACGCTGTGATTGACGGAGAAAAAACATTTTCCAATTACAGTACACGGTCCCCTACCTCCCGTAATCTGTCTGACTGGGGACTCCGTGGTTTTTTTCCTTCTCTTTTCCTCCCCTTTAAATGGGTTTTTTGTGTTGTCAGCCATTCCGGCTCGACCTCCCGCACCTTCCCCACAACCCTCCGGCCTTCCAAAAAAAAAAAAAGAAAAGAAAAATACATCTACAGTGGAATCATAGCGTGCTCCTCAAAATGACTTTCTATTCCCGACGTCTGCTCCCTGGCAGCGGCTCGCTGACAGCTGGCATCACAATTCATTATGTGTCTGCCGGGGGAAAAAAAAAAAAAAAAAAAAAAAAAATGGCTGCAAAGGGCCAGGGAGAAGCTCGCACCATATTTCACTATCGAGACCTGTCAGTGAACTAATCACCGGCACTGACAGGTTGCCAGGGAGTTATTTTTTTTATATCTAACTCTCTTCTATAAAAAAAAACAGGCAGATGTTTGGAAAACACTGATCCTGGTTTTCGGGACACAAGTGCCGTTCTTTAAAGTCACGCTCGTGCCCTCCGGAGGCGTTTCGTGGGTTTTTTTTCTTCTTATTCCCTCATTCATCACTGTCACCGGCTTCAAAGTAAGAAGTCAAAGTAAAATCTTACAGTCCCTTTCACCATCCGGCAAACATGAACCCAGGAACAAGCATGTTCACGTCCCCGAGTGTGTTTAAAGCTTTTATTTTTTATTTCAGTGGGGCAGTTGGTCGCCGTGTTGCAAAGCTTATTTCACTCAAAAAATAAATCCTCTCAACTGTGGACCACTGTTTGGTTAACAAGCCAAAGGATTTACTTTCTTTACCTTTTTGTTTCTTTTTACTAATATTTTTCTTACTTATTCTATTTTAGAATTTACTCTATTGTGCATATATGTTTGTATTTCTACTTTCTTGTTGTCATGTAGTGGTTGTTTCTGTGACTGCTGACGCACATCAGGCCCCTTCTTCACTTTAAATTAACGCTCGTTACGCGCCGACAATCGTAAATCAACCCTCCTGCAACAATGACGTCGATCAATCTCCGGCACAAGAACGCAGGATGAATAAAGATCCGGTCTGATCTGGTCTCAAGGTGCTGGTTCCCGCTGTGGGGTACCAGATGTGCTCGGGGTCCTGCCTTTTAAAGACGGCTGTCTGTGGGTGGGACCTAAACTACGCCGCTGCTCTGCGTCTGATTGGCCATACCTCTTCAGGCTGTTGCTAAACGCTAACGTTAGCCTAGCTGTGATGCTAACCAGTGCTGTGTACTATAGACAGGCCCGGGAAGAGAGCTTTTAGTGGCCGTAGTCCGAAAATAGGCTAGCAAAGTTGTTGTCTCATAATCTGCCCATGACCGCCACCGCTGCGTCTTCTTTTCACACGTTCGGTGGTCCCTTCCTTTTCCTGCTATACGTAGCCAAGATGGCGACCGTTGAGCTGGAGAAGTGTCCGGCGCGTGTCACTTTAAGAGTTCTCCTATCGTTAACTGTAGTTGTGGACTAGTGGAAATGGCAAAACATGTGATAGTTGTTGAGATAATTCCCTCGGGACTGAACTTTGTCGTTATCGTCCAACATGTAATCTCGGATCAGAGGACATTTGTGTTTTTGATTTGATCTTTTAACTTTTGGGGGGGGGGGGCTGAAGTCTTTGGTGGGCTGCCTCGGCGCTCAGGATCAAATGCAGAGGCTGCATTTCCTGCTCGCCCTCCAAGACTCAATTTGCAAAGATCTGAGAAAGTGCCTCATTAAAAGCGGGCATTAATTTGAGCTCGTTACCGCTAGCCGGCAACGACTTTCATCTCGTTTTTGTGACGGAGACGTCTCGCTGAAGTCGACAGTAAAGGAAGTTTTTCAGTTAAAAGTCGGCAGCTGGATCTCTCCCTGTCAGGGTGGATTGTGGAAGCGGGGGGGTGAAAGGAGACCGGGCTGAACTTCTAATTAACTTTGCGAAGGCTTTGAAGCGCCGCGTGTGAAGTGTGTGTCCACGTTCGGGAGGGGGAGGGGTATGAAGAAATCTGCAGTTGCCCCGGGTCGTCCTGTTTTTATTTTTTTCCCCCAAGTTGTGGTTAGTGTCAGCGGTCGCATTTAACAGAAGCACTTCTGTCGAAATCTGAGCTCCTCTGCAATTCAGAGGAAAGCGTTTATCTACTATTCACAAAAATCCGATGCATTGTTATAACTTAAACTCACCAAAGTACCTGAAATAGTTCAAATCAGCTCACCGACAGTCAACCGACACAAGGGATTACTCTTCTTTATTACTTTAACGTCTGACACCTCGAACCCGCATGGATTGAATTTGCGGCAGCGTGACGAGCTGTAAACACGACGTTGACATATTATCACCTTGCAAAGTTGGTACGGCGGATGCGTTGGCAAAACAGAAGCTTATTTACACTCCGAGCAGACGCCGGGCAACATCAGCATTCATCTGGAGTCGTGCTTTTGGGCCACCTGACTGAATATAAACAGCCTGATAATCGGACTGAATCGCCGTTCTGTCTGACTTCAGTCTGACATTCACGTTAGCCAGCTTTCTTCTGAGGGAGGGGGGATTATTTTGTCTTGTTTTAACCAGCCGGTAGCGAGTGATTTATCCATTCTCCCCCCACAAAACTTTATTTTGCACTTTATTCTGCCCGTAGCAGTTTTTCACATTCATCAAAGAGTTCTCATCCACAGACAGCAGCTGAATGAATCTGAGGTATGAGCGGAGCGTTACGGGTCTGGAGTCAGGCTACAATAAAAGTCCAATGTTCCCTTTTAGCTCAGTTTTGGCTCTTTAGCCGCTACATCCAACTCCTCCGTTTTTAAATAGACTTCAATGTTCACAGGAGACACCTTGGTTAGGATTAGGAAAAGATCACAGTTTGGGTTTTGTTACATGGTTAAGAAGGCTGCGATGATACCTCGGGCTTTGGAAACACACAGAGTTCCTGATATACATTCAGTGTTCGGGTTTGGTCTCCTCTTAGGATTCGTTGACAAAACTGTATGAAACTTTTCAAATGTCCTGAACTCGCTCTCGTCCTGCATGCTGTCGAGTATTTGCATCACGCAGTCACGATGCTGAAATCTGTCCAATCAGGCCGGTTTCCAGCGCTTGAACTGAGAAAGCGTCCAGTCAGCAGGATTAACTTCTTTCAATTAGAGAAGTGGTTGCAAGTCGGAGAGTCGGGGTCGAGCGCTGTGAGGGCTTTGCCTTCTTTTACCTCCAGTAAATACGCTTCTAATTAACGGAACTTTCTCGCAAACAAACACGGAGCAGCTGAAGTCAAACTCTTACTGGAACAGAGAGCGTTGGAAGACAAATCCCAGAGAGAGACAGAGAGAGAGAGAGAGCGAGAGAGGGAGGGACACACACAGAGAGAGAGAGACAGGGAGAGAGAGAGAGGGACACACAGAGAGAGAGAGAGACAGGGAGAGAGAGAGAGGGACACACAGAGAGAGAGAGAGGGACAGAGATAGAGAGAGAGAGAGAGAGACACAGAGAGAGAGAGACAGAGATAGAGCGAGAGAGAGAGAGAGAGAGAGAGAGAGGGACACACAGAGAGAGAGAGAGAGAGAGGGACAGAGACAGCGATAGAGAGAGAGAGAGAGACAGCGATAGAGAGAGAGAGAGAGAGAGAGAGAGAGAGAGAGAGAGAGAGGGACAGAGAGGGACAGAGAGAGACAGAGAGAGACAGAGAGAGAGAGAGAGAGAGAGAGAGAGAGAGAGAGAGGGACACAGAGACAGAGAGAGAGAGAGAGAGAGAGATGATTTGTCCATCACTAGGAAACACAAGTTTTACATCTAAGGAAGCTGAAAAAAACGCATGAAAATCGCATTAATCAAATTCATTCCCAAACACTGGGTCGTGGACCCACCGGTTGGTCGCAGGAGATTTTATTCGGGTCGCCAAATAAATGAACCAAAAGTCCTTTATTTAACATTTCTATCTGCAGTACACCTTTGAGCCACATGAGGGAGTACATGTACATTTTGTTCTGACAATTGTAGCCAACTTATAACACTAGAGGTTTGCGTACATTCTGTTTGAGAGGAAATGAAAAGAATGAGATGAGCCAGTTAACGCCGCTTAATGTCGTAGTATTTAATACAAGTATTTAACATGTGTATAAGTTTTCAATGACACATGCATATAACAAAGTTGTCTTTTTTTGTTTTTGGTAGCATCCTTCCAGTTGTTTCCAGAGTTTTTGCACACGGCACCACACCTTCCCTCATATAGCGCTTGGGAGGGGGGGGGGGGCGTTACCTATATGCTAATAACAGACAATCGGCCTCCGACTTCTGATCGAGTGGGATTCATGAGTGTTCGGTGCATTCGCAGCTGAACTGAAGTGTTCCTGCGTGAGACGCACGATGATCCTCCACCGAGTACAGCGAGCGGTGAGAGAAGAGGAAGGGAAGTACTGGTCCACTTCCAGGATGACACTCCACACAGGAATGCCTGTTAGATCTGCCCATTTTTGGGCCGATGCCTCGATGCGTCAGCCTGACGTCTACGACATTATTATGTACAAAATGCACGGAGTGATGATGTATAATTACAAAGTGGGATTTGATACCGTTTAGGATCGGCAACAAGATGATCGTAAACGGCACAAATTGCTGTTCGTGATCTGGCAATTTCAACACAAAAAAAAAAGAGGGGGGGGGGGGGCTCATTAAAGCGCGTGCAAACACACACGGGCGGCAAAAATGTTAAAGGACCAGGAGTTTGATCCCCTTTTTTTTTTAATTTTGCTCGTTCGGCTCCGTAAGCGGAGGCTAAATAAGGATTTGCGAGCCGTGAAGCACATTCAGGAGGAGGCGGTCCTGAGATACAACCGGGGGAAGCTGCTCCGATTGCCCGGATAAAAATAAAATTGTGGAAGAGGTTATTTTACAAGCCAAGTAAAAAGAGTCAGCAACTCACTCTCTTCTGCAAACCCCCCCCCCCCCCATCATAACTCTCCCTCCACTGTGTCTGTGCTGTTTATTTTCACTGTAAGCCCGCGTTGGCGGCTCGCCCGGAGGGGTTTGGGGAGGACTTGTAGGCCACAAACCGCAGCACATTTGGAGGCTTTTTTAAATGCTCCATAAACACCGTTGGAGAAACACACGGAGCTGCAGCACACAGTGACAAGACGTCCGTCCACTAACCCCCCCCCCCGCCACACACACACACTAACCGAGCAAAATACAGACTCCCTTTTCCCCGAAAATGGCTTCGGTGAAAACTATTACATTTCTCAATCTGATACGGCCCGTTCGCCGCCTTTTCATAAGCATTTCCATGAAAGAGCCTTTCATGCCGAGGCGAACGAGAGGAGAAATTACAGTTGTTATACGACGTCTGGGCTGCCGGGAACATCACAGACATCCGTCCTCTGTTTGAAATGCTTCCTAACTGATCGAAAACGAGAGCGGCCGGAGCCGGAGAAGATGAATGGTTACAAAAACAATACAAAAAAACCAACCCTCCTAACTATGTGGAGTGTCAGAAGTAGCTGATTAAAGCCCTGCTTGTTAGTGTAGTCGGTTGTTTTAACCGAGTCACGCTGGATTGTTGACTCTCAGCTGACCTACATCTGAGGTCGTGCCCTTTGTCTGACCTCCTTCCGGCAGTCGGTGACGGGCGTTTCACAAGTGTTCGGTTAACCGCCTCTTGTTCAGCACATTTTGCAGAGGAGGAGCCATCTTTGCTGTGTTTGGCTCAGCATGCTCGATCCTCTTTGCCACTTTTCTGAGGAAAAAAAAAACACCCATGTGGCTTTTGTTTTTAGTGGGAAAAGGTTACAGTCGGCATTTATCCACGGGAACAAATGACTGCAGTGATCGCCGGTATTTACCAGTGATGGAAACACGCAGGCTGCTCTCCTACCTTCATAGCTATAACTACGAACAAAAATGTATCCACTGTGATTTCTAAATACCACACGAAATCAATTCTTATGTAATCCACGTCAACAATTAACCGGGCGGTGTAACGAGCGCAAACTACCCGGTTCACCCAGGAGAATGCTGTCTGTGAACAAGAGGTCAATGTTTGTCACGTTGCTTCCGGAGTCATTTCAACCCGAGCCACGACCTTTATTGTGAAGACGGAAGTTTATTTTGAAAAGACTGGAAGCATTGTAACTAGCAGAGATTGACACGTGTTGCTGGACTTTTGTAGGAAAAACGAACGAAAAATGTGGCTTTTTTTCGTAAGAAATGGAAAGTCGTATTTGTCCCATTTACAAAAACCTGCATATACGCGCTCATTTTGTTGGGAAAATCATATTTATCTGCTTTACTAAGTTCACCTGTTGTGTGATTTCCCTCCATGATTATGTGTTTTTTTTTGTCTGTGTCTGTTGTGTGAGTCGTCGCTGCTTCTTCCTGAGTCAGGTCTCACTTTAACATCCCGGTGAAATGGCCGTCGGAGCCTCTTCATCTTGCCTGATGTGTTTCTGTTATGACAGGGATTCAAATCAAACCGTTCGGATGTGATCCTTGAATCTCGGGCTTTTGATTTCTGAACACAGAGCCGTCGAGGACTGCTGGCCTCCGTCACCTGGTCCGTTAGGAATGTGGAGGACGAGGGAGGAAATTGATAAATTCCACCTCAGTTTTGTTGCTGACTTATGTCCAAACACACACACACACACACACACACACACACACACACACACAGCCAACCTCTCTGCTCGCTGCTACGAGCTACGAGCTAACTGTCCAATGAGGTTTCATACGATCAGCTGGTTAGCATGTCGTCCCAAAATAACATTCGATTGGACACATTTGTGTAAACGTCCTCGAGTGCTGAGTCAATGAAAGTACTTAACGTTGTTCAGGAAGAGAAAAGAGGGATTCCATCTAGCCGGGGTTGTTAAACATTTTGTGATGATTATTTAATATTACTGAGAAATACCTCAGATATTTGAGTGAAACCATGTTTTTCGGGGAGGGAAATGAATAAACAGTGTTTTCATACCTTCGATAACGACAAATCGATTCATCCCATTTAGTCTTTTCTCTTCAATCTGTAATTTCACAGGCAATGAGAAGAGAAGAAGGAGAAGGCTGCAGGAGAGCCTTCCAAAGCTCTTTTCTTACAGTCGTCCTGAACATGATGCCGACAGGTGAGTCAAGTAACACACAACAGATGCAGAATGTGAAATTATTATCCTATACATTGACATCGGATCATGTCTTGCATGAGTAAAAGTACCAATACCACACTGAAAGTAAGTAAAAGTCCTGCATTCAAAACCGGACTTAAGCAAATCCGATGTTTCTTCATGTTGCTGGAACATTGTTGGAACACTTCATCCTTCAGAGTACGTCCACATTACTCCGTTTTCGTTTGCAAACACATATGTTTTGCTCCGGTTACACTGAGCGTCCACACTACGCCGGCGTTTTGGAGCACCGTAAACGGAGGAGTTTAGAAACGATTCCCGAAGCCGGATAACAGACAGAGAGAGAGAGAGAGAGAGAGAGAGAGGAGAGAGAGAGAGAGAGAGAGAGAGAGAGAGAGGGAGAGAGGGAGAGAGAGAGAGAGAGAGAGAGAGAGAGAGAGAGATCAGTGAGTGGAGAGAGAGAGAGATCAGTGAGTGGAGAGAGAGAGAGAGAGAGAGAGATCAGTGAGTGGAGAGAGAGAGAGAGAGAGAGAGAGAGAGAGAGAGAGAGAGAGACCCGCAGCGCTGTAACTAACGTTAAGTCTGAAAAATAAAACGTATTAAACTTTCCACGAACTGTATCTGTTTGAGTTTAGAGAGGAAGATTTGAGAGACTACTTAACGACTACTTTATTACTCTGGTTGCTTAGTTACAAAATACGACAATCTACTTCCTGTTTACATCGGCGCATGCCCAGTGGACGTGAAGAGTCACGTGATATTCGTGTTCAGGCGTGTAATGTGGACGGAGATCACTTCGGAAACGATGGCTGAAACGCCGTGTGGACGGAGTAGTGTGGATGTAGTCTCAGTTCATCGCAACCTGGACAGGAAGAGGGTGGAACAAGTCACTGAAGCCGTCAAATGATGTTAAGAACAGTACGAGTTTAAAGTTGCATGAAGTGGAAAAACTCAAAAGCACAAGGACCTTGAAGTTGTACTTAAGCACAGAGTAAGTGTACTTGCAGCTAACGTGTCTCTCTTGTATTTTATCCGTCTCGATGAGAGCTGAGGTCAGCTGGCAGCTATGCGGTGTGGTTGGTATGGTCGGCACGCGTGGCACTCGTGGCCCGGAGCCTGACACACACACACACACACACACACACACACACACACACACACACACAACCCAGTCTGTGTGTTACCGGTTCAATCCAGAACAGTCAGGCGAAGCAGAGGTCTCGACTCAGTGGTTCAGGCGCGTTTCGCCCCGGAGACAAGGACCCACCTGTGCTTGTCTGTTCCGTGAGGACTCTGGTTTCACTCGTCTGTGCTCACTCTCTCCTCAACCCAGCCACGACCTGCTCACCCCTGCACACCTGTCCTCATCGGGGGAACATCTCGCCCCCCCCCCCCCCCCATCTCCCCACCACCTCCTCCCCTCCCCCTCCGGACTGGACCAGTAGGAGCCAGCTGGAAATCCCCTCTCCACAGCCGGTTACGGGCGCTCCCTCCCTGTCCAGAAGGATGACCATCATCCAACAGCTCAGTCAGCACAAGTCCGTCCTGCCAGACCAACTGTCCGGTTCAAAACAGAAAGTACCAGGACTATCTAAGGTCAAGAGCGCTGCAGTGAAGAGGCATTTATCTCTTAGTTTAACCCCTTCCTCTGACGTTCATCATCACGGTCCAGGGCAGAACACAAAGCCGATGCGCTGGACCGACTGAACCAAACGGTAAATGTGCCGAGAACGCAAAAACAAATGCGTATAAAGAGGCTAAAAGCTCCATCGAGCTGCAGATTTGCTGAGACGTTTCTGTGAAACCACAAACAGCACCGTGTACTGATTTACACTTTTATACTGTATTTAAAAGTCTATTGATTGTAACCCTTTGCTGTTGTTTCACCTATTGACCAGACTCACCAGTTATTGTTCTTTTCGCCGGAGTCAAACATCTGCTGCTGCTGTTTTTGATGAGAGCGACGTGGAAAATAAACCTGTTTTATGACTCCATACTTACCGTATATATTTATACCCAGTGGGCACTCGAATAAGCACATTTCGAGTACTTTATTTGAACTCTGCGGCGTTTATTCCTGTTGAATTCCACCGTTTTGTACCCAAAGAGCCACACAGACAAAGTCAAAAATGTTGAGTATCTGCGGGGCTGACGGGATAACGGCAGCGTGGCTTTCCTGAAGCCGTAAAAGAGTGAGAAGATAATCCCGAGCAAATATACGGGAAAACGACCCAAAACTGGAGGGTTTACGGGGATGAGGAGACAGATGTTGTCGTCTGATTATGCAGCCGTTCCTCACGCTAGGAAAGCTTGGAAAGCTAAGAAATCATGGAGCCAAGATGAGGTGAAGGATCACATTCCTCTACTCCTCAGTTGACAGAAAGTGAAAGGCAGAGTGCAGATGAGTCCATCGTGTAAAGTTACAAAACACTGCAGGTCAGGTTCAGTTTGACCTACGCAACAAAGTGTAAATCGTTCTTGATGAGAACTTCAGCCGGGTATAAATAGTTGATCAAGTTTGACTTTGAGCTAAACAAACACCTCGCTGAAGGAGGCTCTTCATCCAAAGTGACATTTGATGGATTTTAGCCTCGCAATCGATGGACCCGCTGATTGTGTGTCATTGAATTTTCATTTATTGCCTCGCTGAGACCGGTGTTGTCCTGAGTCTATATTCATAGTTGAAGACGTTTAAAAAAAAAAAAAGACACCGAGCCGATGAGACTCCGGCTCGGTCTTTATTGCTGACGGATAATTTACCAAAAAATTGTGTCGCGGTCGCAGTTCCCCCCGCGTGAATTATTACAGTCACGACCTTAAATTAAGTCTTGATAGTTTCTTCCGTCGTGATTGCGCTCTTATTTCCCGACTATATTGAGGTTAAAGCTGCTCCCGTAAACTCGCCGTTTCCTCCTCAACTCTG
>NW_027176389.1:0-15000 GCF_023349555.1 Cebidichthys violaceus
CCACCGTCGTAAAGTTCCTTTAAAGGAGCGGTCTGTGTGTGAAAACCTTTGTGGTGTCACTGTACACCGACAACCCATCCCGGTGAGGTAGTGGGAAATGCCGGGGGGGGTTCTGGGAAGAGGGGGGGCGGGTTTGTTTTGAAACTGTAGCGTGGCCTGGAGGGGCGGTGCTCTGACCTTTACACAGGATAGCTGGGGGTCTATATGTGTGTGTGTGTGTGTGTGTGTGTGTGTGTGTGTGTGTGTCGGGGGTTCAAATGGACACAGTGACAAACAGCTGTCCCAAGTTGCGCACACACACACAAAGTAGGCCTCAGGGTGGCTGTCCTTCGTCCCCCATTGACCCCCATTCATTGTGATGCAGCAGGCCACCTGTCCAGGAACCAGAAAGGTCACGGGTTCGATTCCATCAGCTGACAAGCCCTGGAGCAAAAAAAATAAAATAACCCTTTCCAGCTGAACACGGAACACACAAACATTGACACACGCGTACTTTGACCCCCCCCCCCCCATACAAACACACACTTCCAGGAGACACGGCCCGCGGTGTTACGGCAAAACACAGCTGCCACACGCGCTCAGCAGCGCTTACAGCTGCGGCCCGGCCACACAGCTGATTCTGCACGTTCAGAAGACCTTATACAACCAGAACCTGCTGCTCTATAAGACGCTAATCCGCGATCCATTAAACCGGTCTGCGATGCACATTAGTGACTCCGCTGTACATCCGGGCCGTGAAGGCCCCCGGTACTTTTTCCTGAAAAAGCAGCCCACTGAGCAGGAAGGGATTTGCTTCATGTTTATGGAAGCAGCCAGATTAATTATTGAAATCGTTTTTTTTTTACTTCTCTCCCTCTGAATGAATGGTGACAAGCAGACAACTGGCAATAATTGTAGCAGCATTAAGTGTCCCTGCTGCCAACAGCTCAGCTGGCCTGTAACCTCATCTGAAACACCGAGTCCTCACACTCAGCAATTCCCAAATAAACACCCCGTGCCACCCGGCAATAAGGCTGTGATCCCATCTGACCTCTGGCTGTGAATCACTGCTACATTAAAGGCAGCTAAACTAAGATCAAAGAGAGCGTTCTCAAGTCCAGATACACCCCCCCCCCCCCCTCCCCTGAAACTCACGGTGTGTGTTTCTGTCACACAGAAAGCTTTCATCCAACGATCATAAAAGGCAACGGCAGCAAAAATCTATTATTTTCTTGGAAAAGATGATTTGGTAATAATCTCTCCAACATAAGAGCTGGTGGAATTCCTGGGAATCTTTCTTTGCAAATGCTTGAGTGAAATCTTCGCATGCTTGACTTCGGGCTTGTGCGAAAGTGGTGTCAGGTGCACGAAGTGAAGGTAAACCGTCTTATTATACAGAAGAAAGGCACATTACAGCTAGAGGAGGCTCTTGAGATGCACAAAAGACCAAATTACTTTCAGCATCCAAAAAGTGAAAGGTATGTGAAAACGTTTGACATTTTCATCCTAACACTTTGTCATTTTTCCGATATGAAATAAGCAGAGTTTCTTGCTTTCTAGAGAGCATCTTCTAGTTCCCTGGAAGTGCGTCGGCATGTTCTTCACATGATGGGAGCGTTAGAGAAACGGTCTCAACCAGCAGAGCTTTTTCATTTGAACATTTCAAGTTTGAAAGCCATTAAGGCTGTTGATGTTTGCAATTAAGTGTCTTTAAATTGGACCGTTTCCCAGACCACTGAGCCACCAGCTGATAATGAAGTTAAATTGCACCTTTATCATCGTTGTTCTTCAGCCATTTAAAAATAAAAAAACACTCTTTCTCTTACTTATCAGGACCATCATCTGAGTCTGCCTACCTCAACGCCTCCACGGTATTGTATTAACTTCTAATAAATAGGCAATAAAAAAAAGTCCCAGCATCCCTCACACACTCTGCACTGAGCCAGCTGTGTGTTAAGCAACTCTTAACACTGTGTGTGTGTGTGTGTGTGTGTGTGTGTGCGCGTGTGTGTGTGTGTGCGCGTGTGTGTGCTCTTGATGATGGTAATAGCTTTAAAAAAGTTGTCCTGTTCATTTTGACATCTTATTCCTCTCTTCCACACACACACACACACACACACACACACACACACACACACACACACACACACACACAATAACCATGCTTTGAAATTCCCAGCAGCAGTACAGAGCGATATAATCAGTTTTGCAGTAAATACACAGCAGTGGAAGGCAAAGCAATAGTTTTTTTTTTTTTTTAATGGGACACAGCGGGCGGAGTGCAGACCCGCTAACACGACCCACAGCACCATAAAACACTACAGGCAGTGAGCAGCGACTACACACCTCACCTCTGAAGAATCCTCTGTGCTGTCACACTTTAGGCGAGGATGCGTTCAAAAAAACCCGTCTTAATCTTAATTAATTTTACGTTCACAGTTGCATGCGCGCACGCAACAGCTATGTTTGTATTTTTCCACTGAGTAGTTTCAACACAGCCAGACGTATCTCCACAGCGCTGTATCAACACGCTGTCATTCTGGGTTAGGGTGCTGGCTTGTTGTTATTTCTTTAAACCAATCACTATCTTCTTGGGCGGGGCTGAATACAGGGTGCAGCGACGGTGCAAGATTGCGGAAGGGGAGGAGAATGCAGCGTGAACAATTTTACTTATTTTACTTGACAAAAGTGGTGCAGGTTGTAGAGATCGTGTATCTAATTTGTCTGCGTGAAATAGAGAGTTCAGCCACAGGAGTCAGCAGAGAACATAGATAAGCAAACGGCTTGTGTGATATGGGCTTACATTGAAAAATGTACCAATGTTCCATTCTGCGATTGTACAAAGAAGACAAAATAACAAAGTGCGATGATGTGTGCGGAAAGCTGAATCAGACACCAAACTGGTGAAGCAGCCGGTGCAGAGCTGGAGTCAGAAGATGAGCGCATGAGTGGAAACAAGCCAGATGTAACGTTGTTGTGAAACACAGGAAGAGGACGCTGTTTCTTTCCGACAGGAATCTCTTTAAGGAAATGTCGTCCAGACACAAACCATGGTGCTAATGTGAGCCAGAGGAGGCACGTTGTCTCCCACATAAAGGAAATCAATCGCTGTGTGCCAAAGTGTCCGTGGACAGGACCGAGTGTCTTTTGATGGAATAGAGGCGGACACCCGCTCAAAAAATCTGACAAATATAAAACGACTGATGGAAAATAAACCAAACTGTTTGAGGATCGCTCAAGTCGGAACCGTTAAAAATCCACAGTCCTCCGCTCAATCAATGCAACCCGGAGCTCCAATCCAACACACATCACCTCTCAGTGTGTCCAATCTTAAGAGTCACTCCTCAAACGTCTGCTTCTTCATCCGTCATGGCTGCAGCTATTTATTTCCCCCACATCTGCATTAGAACAGCAGCAGACTGTCTCTGAGACGCACTGAGGCGTTAAAGATTTAAATACGGGAGACCATCTCGATATTAAGTGTTTGTATTCAAGGCTAGAAGCCCCCCCCCCCCCTCAGCATATACACACACAGACACACACACACACACACTGATGTTTTTCTCTCCGGAGTTTGATTGTTTTTGATGCAGCGTTCAAAAAACATAGTTTTCAATCAGAAACACTTTGATTTTCTATCAGGAAAAAGCAATTGCATTCCCCGGCAGCTTTTGTGTTTTAGCCGTTCTTGTTACTGTTGTTGTGTGTGTGTGTGTGTGTGTGTGTGTGTGTGTGTGTGTGTGTGTGTGTGTGGATAGTGTGAGTCAGCGATGTTCCCTGCTGTCTCAGAGGACACTATGATCAATAACACACACACACACACACACACACACACACACACACAGGTAGGTGCACACATACAAACTGAAGGGGGAAGGGACATCTGCAGACACACGGTTCATATGAACATGACAGAACACACACACTTTAAACACACACACACACACGGCGAGGGAAGTAGCGTGTGCGTGTGTGTGTGTGTGTGTGTGTGTGTGTGTGTGTTAACTGACTCATCTCATCACTATCTTCCTAATGTGGAGACAGACGGCTGGGCCATCTGCTCACAAGGCAACTGCACACCAGCAACTTTTTTTTAAAAGCAACTTCCTCCCGGCAACATTTTTCTCAGCGAGCGGAGTGATTGACAGATACGAGCTCTGAGGCAAAACACTCATTTTGTTCTTCAGATTTTTTTGATTTTTTTGGGGGGGGGAAAACAGACTTAACACCCTTTTAGCCCTGCAGCTACGTCGAGCTAATCTTTAGCCCGGTTGTGTCTACGGGGCTAAATGAGGCTTACTAACTAGCCTGGTTTCAGCTAAAGGCCACTACCCAGACTATATACCACGCTAATCTTTAGCCTTAAATTGACTGCGGGGCTTCTAAAGGCTACGCAAAGGTTAGCTGCACAGCCTAGTGTGGCTGGAGCTTAACGTGAGTCTGGTTCTACAGGGACAGAAAAGGCTAATGGAGACACCTTTTTTTATAGCCTACGACAAGCTAAGCCACATGTTGATACGGCTACTAGCTAGAGTGATACTTTGACATTAAACTATTGGTTTTAGGTCTAATTTTAGGAATTTAAATCAGCTGCCGCTAATGTTCCTGGATTGTCTACGTTAAAAGCAGCTTATATTTGGAGGTCAAGTCTCAGGGCTAAAAGTGACTCCGGAAAGATTATTGAACTTAATAAATCAAATGCATCAAGTAGAGATTTGGAAGAAACGGCTGTCAACATGAATTTGAACTGGCAAGATGCAAAAAAAAAAAAAACTACATTTAATACAATATTGATTAGATTGATAGAGAAGTATTAGGAGCAAACTGCATCTGTTGCAATTATTGGCAACGGTGCCTCCTTGATATCCCAGAATGCATCTGCCAGAGGGATTACAGCCTTGTTTGGGTGAGGTGGGAGATTTGCAGCATTAGGCGACGACAAAAAAAAGGATGGGGTGAAAAGGTCTTTTGGGTTGTCGGAGTGTGTCTGTAAGGTGTGTGCGTGTGTGTGTGTGCGTGTGTGTGTGTGTGTGTGTGTGTGTGTGTGTGTGTGTGTGTGTGTGTGTTGGGAGGGTGTCTGAGATTACTGGTGTATGGGTGACTGGGGTAAATTAGGCCCATACACTTCAGATTAGTGCTAACGAGTGAAAAAACTGTCACTCCAACATCAGCTGCAGATCTTTTTAACCGGTCGAAAAAAATGCTAAGGAGCTTCCTTGCTTCCTTTCCTATCTCCTTAAGCATAGGGTACACTGGACTATCCTGTATTAAAGTAAAGAAGACAATGCCGCTCTGCTATTCCTCGCAGCAGCAACATTTAAAGCGACGCATTCAAGGCTCCGCGTTGGTTATTGTCATAGTAAATATATTATCTTACAGGTAAAACAAACGTGATCTTTATTTAAGGAGGATGTAGCTGCTTTAGATGTCTCCATAAACCCAGAGAGGTAAAAACAACTAACTTTGAAGGAATCTAATTACAATGACACTACAAAAGTGTCCAAAACAAAAGTATGTGCCGTACTATTTCCTGGCAGTGTTTTCATACACACACACACACACACACACACACACACACACACACACACACACATAATTACCAAAGCTCCAAAAATACAACTCAAAGCCATCCAACTCGGCCGCTTCACACACTTCTCCAGTCAACTAACAGCATTACTCTGACAAATAACCTGTAATTCCCACTGCTGGCCAGAAGCCAACACAAACCTTCATCTCTCTCCACACACACACACACACACACACACACACACACAGTTTAATTATGGCATTTCAGGCAGCTAAAGCGGAAAACCCTATTGTCTGATTACTAATTTGGCTCCATTATGAGGACATAAAACAAACTGGTAGACTGTAGGCAGCAGAGGAAATCCATACACTGTATGTTTTCATTCTTTTTGTTTTTCAGACAACAAGCTAAATAAGTGAGGGGGGGGGGGGGGGGGGGGGGGGGGGGGCACCTGGAATGATGTTTGTGTCTGTAAAGCGTCTCAAAAATATAGTTTCCAAAGATTTAACTGACGGAAAAAGTAAATACAATAATATTTGTTTGCAATAAAAAAGGCCGTGTTCATCTCACAGCCTCCGTTTTCTAATTCGTTCATCAAACATTTTAATACCAACTGTGTGCAAACAGCAACAGCAACAACAACAGGAGTTTGGATTGCAATCAACATTTCATTAACCTGAGGAGGACCGGCGTTACCATGGCAACTTCACCGTATCCCCTGCTGGACTCTTTGGCAGTCGCTCAGATTCTTCTTCTTCTTCTTCTTCTTCTTCTTCTTCTTCTTCTTCTTCTTCTTCTTCTTCTTCTTTTTTTATTTACCGTAGGTCGCTAACGCCGAGACGGTTGTGGAAACATTATCACCCCGTACACACTGATGATGGGGAGGACATGCTAAGCGTCTCTGGAGACAGACGACGGAGACGTTACAAAAACACAACGAAGTAACAGAAGAAGCATCGCAGTGTGTGTGAGTCTCCCAGCAGATATCAGGTTAGCATCAACAGTCTCTGTGTGTGTGTGTGTGTGTGTGTGTGTGTGTGTGTGTGTGTGTGTGTGTGTGTGTGTGTGTGTGTGTGTGTGTGTGCTTGTAAACTCACACTTGGTATCGACTTCCATGATTTATAATAAGGAAGTTATGAATCTGTGTCGAGGGAGAAGTCTTCAATCCATCACCAAACATTAAAATGATGTGTTATGAGATTGATTCTGTAGATCTGCTTCTGTTTTAAACAGTTTAACATCATGGCGGCCGTATAGTTAAAATATGTATCTATTAAAACTCTACAGATGTTACAAACCTAACCTAGCAGGCTAAAATATTACGGGTCTATTGACTGATGAAAAGCTTTTGATTTAGCATCAGAACAGCATCACTTTGATGAAAGCTGACGTCCAGTATTGATTCAACAGCTCATAAAAACGTCTTCCCACCACGTCAAACTAAAGTGAACAAGTTATTGATTTTATCAGCAAAAGAAAGAGATCCTAACGACGCAGCGTGACTCAACTGAAACACTTCAAACACTAAACCTCTGATCCACACCCATTCATTCTAATGAGACACCTCCGCTCACTGAGCTCCTGTCGAAATACAGAGTGGAGGGGAGTCAGGAAGCGAGGAAGGGAGGAAAGGAAAAGTGCGAGAGGAAGGGTAACAGAACAGCATGCAAGACAGAGAAGCTGGAAGGAAGGAAGGAGGAAAGAGAGGGAAAGTGAGAAGGAAGGAAGGAAGAAAACAAAGTTAACAGAATGGAAAAAAATCTACTAGTGAAGAAAAGAAAGAAGGCGAAGGAAGGAGGGATTAAAGTGTTCGTTGATGAGCGAGGCGACGAGGGAAGGAAGCAAGAGAGGACGAAGGGGCGGATGAACTCTCGCTCTCACACGTTGTCATGTTGGCAGACCTCGCTCGCCCAAACACACCTGGGCTACCTGCGATCAAATGTCTCTCCAGCAGCAATGACGGACACATACACAGAGTTGCTAGGAAACAAGCAGGTAAAAGGTTGACTTTCACACCCCTCTGCCAACACACACACACATACTCACACACACACACTTGCATTGTGAAACACACAGTGACATTTCTTGGGTTTACTACACATGCTGGCTGCTTCTCTCGCCTCCTGCATCTCCTTGGAGACGGTCAGCATTGCACACACACAAACACACACACACACACACACACACACACACACACACACACACACACACACACACAAACACTGTTAATTATCTCCACTCTCATTCAAATCTGTGAACCGTCTCTATTTCGGCAGCCTAAGTGTCGAAGAAGAACAAGGAGAACAGGATATGACACTGGCCGACCACGTCGTGCTCAGCTGACCACAGAGGAACACACACACACACACACACACACACACACACACACACACACACACACACACACACACGGGGACTCAACATGAGGAAGAGGAAGACAGAGAGAAAGAGGTGGTTTCTGAGGCCAACTGTTTGACAAAAGGAGAGCTCAGTTTGCATTCAAATGCAAACTGAGGCAGACTTTCACAATTACTGCTCCCTCTACAGAAGGAGAAGTAAACGCATGAAGTGTCCATTTACCTCCCATTTCCTCTCCTTTGCTCTCGTCCTCCTCACCTCCCTTCTTTCCTCTCCACTTTTTCCTCAACTCAGCTTCCTCTTATGCATCCCATCTCCTCTCTTTCTTCTCTCCTATTTCCTCAAAATGTTGCTATCTCTCTCCTTTCCTTTCCCTCCGTTCCTTGACTTCGCCACGTCAAGTTCTGTACCTTTTCCTAAACTGTCGATCTGACATCAAACCAACTCCCCGCTGGGATTGGTCAGCTGTGAGGAGAACTATTTCTGTCACTTTTCGTGTGAACAAGCGAGTACAAAACTATGTCTCTTTTCACCTGCTTCTCTCCCTCCTCTCGAGTCCTCTCCCCTCTGCTCCTATTCTTTCCCTGAGTCACCCCACCTCCTCCTCCTCCTCTTCCTCCTCTGCCGTCCGTATCTGCTGATGTGCAGCAGTCGTGAAGGTCGCTTAGCGCCCGTGAGGAAAGGACACGCGTGAAGGTGACGGCGGATGCGGCATTATGCTCCTATGCAGCACAACATGAGAGTGTGGCATGGAAACAGTGCAGCTATAAATACAGTGCGCAGTCGGTGACTCCTTCCTCCCTCTCCTCCGCCTGCCTGCAGTACCTGTGAGCGAAGGAACACAACTACACCCTCACCGCTGCAACTCACGTCGGAAAATTATTGGATTCAGCTTGAAGCCGTGCAACCTCTCCTCCTCTCCGTCTCTATCTTTTATTTACAGACTCGACATCCACGACGAAGAAGAAGAAGAAGAAGAAGAACGGGGCTCTCTACCTGTAAGGGGGTCAACCTCGAAAAACCGACACTAAAGCTGCAGATGGCCGATACACCGCCTATCGATCGAGATTATTTTCTAACATTAAATATATGACGAGCTGTAAAATAAAAGCATCACAATGTGAGGATGCAGCAGAGGAGAATGCTTCATATATCAGGGGACTGATCAGTTTGTCGTTCTGCTGCCCACGGCGGATCATCAGGACAAACTTGGGGGAACAAATCTAAAACGTGCTTTAATTCGTAGCCACTGAACGCCGAGGGAAAGATCATGTATCTCTCGCAACACCAAGCGACCACATTGGTTAGCATGTTGTATCGTTAAATATTGAACTTTGTTAGGATCCTTTTTCCGTCGCCGGTCTAAGTCGATCAGAGGGTGAATAGAAGATGCTTTTGAAGAAAACATCTTGCTCTTCATTTATTTTCATCCGCAGTGTTTCCTCACTTCAATAGAGCTATTCGTGGATATCTGGTCCAGAGAGATCTAAAGGAAAGATAACCCGCATAATTATTGCATTTTAGGCAAACGTTAGAGTTGTTTGGGGGATATTTGATTGCTGATTTATTCAATGATATCTGAGCAGCTGCCATATACGTGTGTTAGTCGGAATGCATTAAGCTGCTTGGCCAGTGAAAAGTGTAGCTAAAGACCCCATTCATTTGTTTGAAGCACCTGATTTAGCTCCACGTGAAGATGCTTTCAGTCTATTGAGGCAGTTTCCAAGCATGCAGTCATTTTAAGTCAAAACCAAATGCACATCAAAGTGCATGACGGTCTTTATCTGAACCCATTTTCACTGAGGCTCTATTTTCTACCGAGGTCTGGTGGCTGAGAAAGTGTTTCTCTTCCCCAGGGCTCCAGAACGCTGCACTTGGCCCAGATAGACACAAGGCTCACCTTCAGTAACAGCCCACTGTGGTGCTCTGATCCCAGTAATGGAGACTGACAACACAAACCAAAGTGGCAGATGCAGCAAATGATGTGGCAATAAAAATGCCTACATTTAGGGGGTTGTTGTTGTGAAAATGTGTTTTCAAGCAGTTTGCAACTTTGCAATTCCTTTGACAATACTCCTGTATACTACTGTAATGTCGCGAGTATTTCAATGATTGCATCCATGTCCTTCAAATACAATTATATGAGAGCGCAGACCTCCGCCAAGGGAAATAGTCCCCTCTTCTATCTGCAAGAGGATATATTTCTAAAACAATTAGAGTTATATCAAAATTACAACCTTGTCTCCTGCAAGATAATGTTCCCATAGAACTAAACGGCGCTCTCGATCACATTTCAGGGGAAACACATTACCGGTTGCAGTTGGAAACATGTGGTTAGCGTCGTGAACAAAACTACTTTGTTAGGTCTGGGCAACAAAAACACTTGGTTAGGTTTACTAAAAAACATCATGGTTTGGATTAAAATTGCTACGAAATTGAAACTACTTTGTTATGTTAAAGGCAACAAAAGTACTTGGTCCACGCGGGACACAAACAGACGCAAACAGACGGAATAAGACACTTATCCACCAAGTTTCATGAAAATCAGGCCAGTAGTTTTTATCTAGACCTGCTGACAAACAGACCAATAAACTAACGAACCAAAACCATGAGCTGCTTTTGACAATATTATCAATAACTCAAGGACTTCGTCAGCCAATAAAATGATAAAACTCGACAACAATGCAACCGTTGCGTAAAAGGAAGAAATTAAACAAATCCAATTACATAAGGAATGCACTTCATAATGACTGGACAAAATGTAAGCTAGACGTAGAGAGAATGAAATGGGTCGTTACTCTAAATGATGATAATATTCTCCACAATAACATCCAATTCCCAGCCGAGCCCATTTTAATCAGGCAGGTGCTCTTATGCAGACTGCAGCAGGCACAACGAGTTTCAGTTTCTCACATCAACAACAACATTAAGATGCGAGAGGCTTTTTCAGCGTCCCGGCAGCTTCTCCTACACTGTCTTTGAGCCCTAAACCAGCCTCTGACTCCAAAACAGCCTCCAAAACAAAGTTCAGCGGAGCCCCTGTGGCTGACCTACACCATCCGGTTGCTCAACGTGGACTTTAGAGTCCAAAAGGTGTTGAGTTCTGCGCAGAGGTCGAGTGGACGGCGAGTGAAACGCAAAACGAGTGAAACGACTTTGAGGACAGTGGAGCTTTTGCTTTTTCTTCCAAGCAACCTTTGATCAGATTTCATCGCATGAACACTTCGTCCTCTGGGACAGGCCTCACGTGCACACGCACGAGCACACACACACACACACACACACACACGGATGGACAGTGAGCTCAGGAGCATGCGAGTAGCATAAGCTTTTTAGGCACGTCCTCTCCTCGAGGCACACCGAGTGCTCTCACGCTGAAATAGAATAGGGTATTTTAGTCACGCGCACACAGCTATAAATATGTTGTGCTTTCATGTTCGCGTGCAATTGTGTGTGTGTGTGTGTGTGTGTGTGTGTGTGTGTGTGTGTGTGTGTGTGTGTGTGTGTGTGTGTGCAGAGAGGTGACAGCAGACGCAGTCCTGCTTCTGCAGCACGTCCTATCCATCACTGTCAGGACAGCCAGGTGGACAGAAACACACACACACACACACACACACACACACACACACACACACACACACACACACACACACACAGGAGTGCCTACACAAGTCGTCACATGCATGCAGAAATGCCATAATAAAAGCATGACTAAACATTAACAAATCTCCTAACAGTAGCTTTTACTGCTCAGCCGGTGGCACGAACGGAGGCCAAGAGCTGGCAGGAATACAAGCAGCATGCAGAGCCTTGACCTTTGACCTCTTCTCACCTTTCCTACAAACAGGCAAGACGACTAAAAATGGAGCGATTGGTGGCTGGGTGACAGAAATACTGTCTGTAAAATCTCTGTGGGAACGCAGCGGACCGTCATGTACCACTGCAGGTATGAAGCAGTTGGTCAGCGGGAGCCTTGCCAAAGGGCACGTCAGTCAGACTCAACGGCACATGGTCCGTGACTTTAAAAAACGCTCTTCCTCCGCTCACGATGACGACGACTGGGATGACTGGGACAGATATTTTGGAGGAACACTGGCAGCTGAAGATGTTTATCGCGGGCAAAGCTAACGCCGTGTTGTTGGTTAATAACCGCTGGGACTTTTCTCTCAAGGGAGGACTGCCTGGAGACAAAAACAGACAAGGTGCGGACAAAGAACACAGTCAGAACGCTGTCAAAGCGAGAGAAAAAAGGAGGTTCAAACTTGGAGAAAAAATATTGTTGTCGGAGCTCAGCAGAGAAACTAGCAGGTTCATGGTGTCAAACTCATTTAACGTGGACAAAACTAGGCAGAAGGTTTTATGAATGCTGTCCTTCATGAACATGAAATATGTTGCATGTATATATTAGACTCCTTCATTTCGGTCATTTTCACAGAGAGCATCCTGTCGTGGAAGTAATCCAGTAAAGCAGAGCTGAAACCTCCCAGGAGTTGGGAGGATTAAGGGTAAAAACAGTAAGCTAAGCTGAGCAGAGCAGGAAGGATGGTCAGCTAGCTGAAAACAAGATGGATCAATTATATGATCAGGTTTTACTCAATAACAGCCAAAAACAAACTGATCGGTTGTGACACAGTCAGCTGTTACGACCACTACTACTACTACTACGACTACTACTACTACTACTACTACGGATACTCCAATATGGCGGCTTTATGTCCTGGAGACACCGCGATGTGAGAATGGAGGTCACACCTGTGCAGCGGCCACGCGGGGTTACATGATGCATGCTAACGTTAAGACTGAGCTGTAAGCTGTTAGCCTGCAGGCCAGCAGCAGCACATGTTGCCCTCGGCATGCACAATGGAAGCACACGCACACACACACACACACACACACACACACACACACACACACGCATGCACAGACAGCCGTGCATGCTGGTGGTGAGCGGCGTATCGGTTGCTGCTATGATCAAGTGTCAGGCCTCCCACTGTGATGAGAGGTGTGTGTCCTCAACACACACACAAACACACAAACCTGTATCAAGTGATGGATCTGCTCGTATATCCGTGAAACCCCCCCCTCCCCCAACACACACACACACACACACACACACACACACACACACACACCTTAGTCCCCCACTTAGTCACCTCACACCACCGGCAACCAGTCACTGCTTCACACACACACACACACACACACACACACACACACACACACACACACACACACACACCTTGTCACACACATCACTCAGACGCACACAGAGGCAGTGGAGGGTGGCCGGTGCAATCAGCGATGGCGTCCTTGAGCGGATTGAGGAAGACCGGGGGTGACACATCATCGCAGAGGAAGCTTACACACACACACACACACACACACACACACACACAGTGTACAGTATATTAGAAAAGCTGATGTTCAACACAGGCATGATTAGAGGACAAATATGTGTTTCTGTGCCGTCTTTTCCTCTCCCAACTTCCCTCTGTGTCTTCACCTTCATGCGCTCGCTCAGTTCGACTTCGCCTCCTTCTCTATATACTTTTATTATTTATATTTTGAAGAGAGTCATTTATTTTCTGACAGGAGGGTCATTTTCATTTTTCCGTTATTTCTCACCAATTATGCGCTGAAATTAGTCTCCGATTGGAGTCTTTGCTGGTAAGACAACGTCTGAAAAGAAAGCCTTGAACGTTTTGAGCTCAGCATTAGCACAACAAGTAACACGGGGGCCGACACCGCCACACGCCACACGCCACTTCGTGACGAGGGAGGAAGGAAGAACGATGCGGAACAATCAGCAGCAGTGTTTCCGTTGGATCCCGTCGGTCAGCAGGCCGTCCAGCACTATTTCTGCCATTCCACCTGCAGCACACTAGGCTGCTTAGCCCGATGTGAGGAGGATAACCGGGGCTTAGTGGCTTAACACACACAGATTTAGTCCAGTACAACCAGTTCCACTGCTCCGGAAGTACCAGTCCACCACACCGCCGTGTTTCAATCCCACTTCGGGAAACGTCGCTTGAACGTTGAAATAACCTGCAGTTTAGATTCAAACGACAGTTCCTTCACAGACAGGAGGCATGTAGGCACGAGTACGATTCAATGAGCCAACAGCCAGCTAGACCATGAATGCAGAATATGTGGATAACCAGGAACTAGACTCAAAGCCTATTTTCTAAGGTCTGAATACAGAGATTCTCTTTTCTAATCTGTCAATGAATTTGATGAAACTCAGATTATAGTCACACCTTGTGATCAAGAGCTTCCTGTCTTTTTACCATTTTGTCAAATATGACTCACTTTCCTGGTGGCGTTTCTTATACTCAGTATTTTCAGAGTCTAAAGGCACTTTTACAGCTGCGGCGGCATAAAAAAGACCCATTTCACTAATCTCACAGATGGTTAAATGTATGAGATTGGCCTCCAAAACACAACAACAGTCTGCTGCACTGACGCACACAAACACACACACACACACACACACACACACACACACACACACAAAAAAGAAAGCTAGAAATGTTCCCAATCAAAGAAAAGCCTGAAAAGAACTTACACAAGCAAGAGATCACATTGTGCTGACATCAGAAAATATACAGCAGAGGAGGGAAGCAAGGAAAGAAGGCAGGGAGAGGAGAGGACAGGAGAGGAGAGGAGAGAAGAGGAGAAGGGGAAAGGGAAGCAAGGAAAAAAGGGAAGGGAAGGAGAGGAGAGCGAAGGAGAGGAGAGGAGAAGGAGGAAAGGGAAGCAAGGAAAGTAGGCAGGGCGAGGAGAGGAGAGGAGAGGAGAGGAGATGAAAGGAGGAGAGGGAAGCAAGGAAAGAAGGGAGGAAGAGGAGAAGAGGTGAGAAAACAACATGGTTTAAAGAATGAAGAAAAATGAGGATGAGAGGAAGCAAGAGAGAAGCCACGATGGAGGAAGTCAGTGATGAGTGAAAAGAAGAGGAGACAAAAGGAAACAAGAGGGCGAAATAGGGAACAAGACCAAAACATCAACAGTGGTGTCGACGAATCAACAGCGAGCCGGAGAGGATTTAAGAGAATTTGCCTCCACAAACTGCAGGAGAGCAGAGATCATCTCTCACACAAATACACACAACTAAACAAACACTTCTAACACAACGCAGC
>NW_027176389.1:17500-25000 GCF_023349555.1 Cebidichthys violaceus
GCCGGTTTCCGAGGTGTTCGGCTCCTCATTCAGCTGCTGGCAACGGGACTAATGAACCGGAGCAAGGCTGCTATTCTAATGGGACCGGGACACACATACACCCTCACACACACACACACACACACACACACACACACACACACACACACACACACACACACACACACACACAGGGTGATCATTCAGTCTTTCCTAGTAGGCGGTCCACTACATTGCCAGACAATACGCGGCAGTAACACCACCCAAACACACATGAAGCCACAATGGAGAGAAGGCAGGCCTGGCTCTGACCTGAGTATCAAATAGCATCGCCCAGTGTTTCTGACGCAGGGCGAAACTGGGCTAAACGGGGCCTTCCAGCTAGCATGATTAGTACAGCAGGGCCAACACGGGCCAACCAAGGCTCACTCATGTGACTAAGTAGAAATGGTTTAATCAGGTCAACCAGGGCGAGCAGGTTTAAACCATTTCACACCAAGCATGGATTTTCTGTCCAAAATTTTAGCACAGAAATTCATAAAAGAACAGATTTTGTGGGGTTTTATGAATGCTTGTGGGAGGAAACAACATTTCAGCGGATTTCCGCCTGTTGAAATATATGTTCGACCAATGAAATCCTTTGTTCCAGCTGACATCATTAAACACATCATTCTACATAATAATTAGCCATGTGTGGGCCTTCGGAACAATAGGGTGTTTGTTTTCGGGGTAATGCACTAGCGGATGAATTAGCCTTTTTTCCCTCCAATGGGACATTCTTCAGACAGTCGGGGATTCAGAATAATAGGCAGTCCGCTTCTCAAAAATATATAAAGCTTAAAATTAGCCAGCAGCTGGGATACGATGAGGATGGTAATGTAGCTGATATGCTATTGCTAAGGTTATATGTTAGGACAGGGCTGCAACAGCTAACGTTAGCATCAAATTTAGGATCTAATTAGTTTATGTATCGTGTCGTTAAGTTTAGACGTTCTCTGTCTGGATGGGTGTTTGTTGTGAGGAGTGACACTAAGGCTCTATCTAACTGGAAACTCATTGGGCCTCATGACAATGACAATCATTTTCACCAGAAGCCGAATGATTAGTTGCTGTGCGGAAAATTTGCATGCAGGATTTCTGTATTCCCGCCCTGCATATTTCGCATTTCACTGGTGAGAAACGTCCTTTATTCAGTAGAATATGAGCAATCTGAGGCTAACTGAGTCTGGTTTGCAAGACGGGAGCAACCGAGGCCACTACGGGCTGACAGAGGCTGATGCTAAGCTACTGCAAAGCTATGTAGTGCTAGAGCCAACACCAACACATGCTCGTTAGCGTGCTTTGCTCTGCAGGAGGAGATGAGGCTTTGCAGGGCTGTTCTTCACACTGATTCCCACTAAAATGGCCATAAAGGGCTTAATTAGCCTAGTTAAAACTGCAGGAGAAACCACGGCCATAAATGGCTACTTTTCAGCCTGGACGTCTACTAAAGGGCAACACTTTGTTTTTCTAAGGCTTTCTGATAAGCTTGGTTTCCACTCATGGACTCACCACAGTTATCTTTTAGATTATGCCGTTCTTCCTAAACAATAACTTTAGTTCTTTTCTTGGTGATGACAACTTTGTTTTAGCGTTTTTTTGCATCAGCAGAATAAAACTCAGTTCCTATCAATGCAATTAAAACCCCGTGCATGCAACCAATAGTAGGGAAAACAAAGGTCATGGTCTTTCCCTCTCTTTTTCAAAATCATACCTCAGAGAAATAGACCCTTACGACATCTGCTTTTTCATCTCTCTTTTCTCTGCTTTCTGTCTTCCTGCCCCAATCGTCTTCCTCCCGAAATCACCTGCAGAGGAATCGATAAGCTATCAGACCATGAAGACTCCCAGACTCTCTCTCTCTCTCTCTCTCTCTCTCTCTCTCTCTCTCTCTCTCTCTCTCTCTCTCTCTCTCTCTCTCTCACTCTCTCTCTCTCTGTATTTCCTGCTGTGTCAATTGACTATCGGCCCGTCTGTGACAGTCTTCGTGCTCCTCATCCTGTCGCTGTGTGCTGTCGAAACAAAATCCCAGATTTGATTGACAAAACGTCCGTCAATCATTTACGGTTACTTGTACATGTCACTGTGTGTGTGTGTGTGTGTGTGTGTGTGTGTGTGTGTGTGTGTGTATGTGTGTGTGTGTGTGTGTGTGTGTGTTTTGATCCGATAAACTGCTATCTCAAACCAGGCAGCTCCAAACTACAGCGATATTGAAGTGAAATGCAGTGAGAGAGAGAGAGAGAGAGAGAAAGAGAGAGAGAGAGAGAGGGAGAGGGAGAGAGAGAGAGAGAGAGTAATGCTGACATAGAAAGCAAATGAATCAGAAAAAGGTTGAAAGGAATGAATACAGTAAATTGAGAGGAAGTGAGAGACATTGCCAAAGAGTGAATGAGAGAGGGAATAAATGAAAAGTGAAAAGAGTGAGAGGAAGAAAAAAAAAAGGAGATGGTTGAAACGTGGTCAGGCGCTGCTGAGAAAAGCAGGAAACCGAGCAGAGTTGAAGGGAAAGCATGAAGCATGAGAGAGAAACACAGGAGAAGTGTGTGTGTGTGTGTGTGTGTGTGTGTGTGTGTGTGTGTGTGTGCAATAAAACAAACTGAAAGGTGTGTGGTGACAGGAAATACAGGTGTGTAGTCGCTGCACAGTCTGAGAGAGGCTTTGGGCAGGAACACGCTGCACACAACAGGTAGGCCTCTGCACGCACAGACACAGTGCTGCTGTTACTGGCAGTTTGGCGGTTTCAGACATGGCGTCTCTCTGTTGAACAGGAAATACAATGAAACAACTCTCAACTAACACCAGCTTCCTGATCGGTCGATGACGTACTGATCATTGCCGTTGTAAGCGCTGTTCGCGCTCTTAGCACCGTTTGCTGCTAGCAGCCGGCTCAGACATCTCCGTTTTCAGCGCTGGATAGCAGTGTGTTAAAAAAAAAAAATGTTGATATAATATATGTCAGTCATTGAAATTGTCAAGAATGAAAACTAAGGGGCATATCTGTGCTCATATTTATTTCATGCCTCAAGATGACACAAATCACTGTGATGCATCAGCACAGATCTCTGCTGCAGCTGCTTCCACACACACACACACACACACACACACACACACAGGTTTTCCAGAATAACTGTGGGTATTAATGCAGAGAAAACACAGCAAAGAATTCCAACAGCCAAGTGACGATACAACCAGGACATGCTGATCGGGTCCGCAGTGTTCAGACACTCTGAACAACTGCTCAGCTGTCAAGACGCTCCATTAACATTCAGTGTCCAACAGCAGGAGGAGGAACACACACATCTTTACACACACACTCATACAAACTCAAACATTTACCAGTGTGCACACATTAATAACTACGCTCGGCACACATAGCCCATAAAAGCTCCGTGCACATGTTCAAACACATACTCAGCCAAACACACTCACCATGAAAGAATTTGGCTCTTTACGGCTATTGCATCACAGCCTCCTTGGTGTGTGTGTGTGTGTGTGTGTGTGTGTGTGTGTGTGTGTGTGTGTGTGTGTGTAACACGATGAAGGAGAGAGGTTGTACTACACAGTGCAGCATGGGTGTGTTGATATTTTCTTGGGTGCAATCAACAAGACGCCACTTGTTTTCAATCCGCTGATGGGGATCGGACAGTAACCGCCTGCCGACACACGGCGTGAGCGAGAGAGAGAGAGAGAGAGAGAGAGAGAGAGAGTCAGAGTTGACTGATTTGAAATCATTTCCTCATTAACCTGAACCTCGACGCTCCCAACAGGCAGGTCTCACTTTCGGTCATCACAGCATATTAATACAAATTATTGGATCAATCTCTGCGGCACGCGACGGAGCTTCGGATCGACAGAGTGCGGGTGAATTCGTACAATTCTGAAAGGCTCACGTTTGTTCCCGCATCATGAACATCGAGCACAAAATGAAAACAAGCACCGGCGAGCTGAAGAACGCATGCTGTAAATGTTGATAATGGAGAGAAACTTGAAGCGAATCATCAGGAATTAAAACAATATTAGCAAACATACATTTGCGTAACGTACATCGATATTAGACAAACCATTCTAAGCCATATCTAAAACTCTTGCTGTCAGAGAAAGGCATCTCATTGTTGCCTCTTGTTTTAATAACACAGCATCCAGGAAGCGGCTCTACGCTCTTCATGCGCGTTTGCGGCTGTGAATATGTATATGTGCGTGTATGTACGTAATGCCATATCACCGTAGAAATGAGCACTGTGGTCACGCAAGCCTGAGCAGCCTTTGGGAAGTAGGTCAATGAGTGAAAGAGAGAGAGAGAGAGAGAGAGAGAGACGAATGAGGGAGAGGATGACGACATATAAAGCGGAAGAAGAAGAAGAAGAAGAAGAAATAAGAACACGCAAAAGGGAGGCCGGAGGGATTAGTGGCAGTGGAAACTTACTAGTTAGAAACAAGCTTTAAGGTTTACAGGGAACATGTATGCACACGCCATGTATGGCATGAATGCTGACATGCGTGTGTGTGTGTGTGTGTGTGTGGTGTGTGTGTGTGTGTGCAGTAAATATGTGCATGCCAGTGTGTTTGCATCCAACTAATAGCCTCACCCTCTTTGCTACGTGCAGGTAGAAGCCTGCTGCTTGCTTTCAACCCACACACACACATGCATGCACACACACACACACACACACACACACACACACACACACACACACACACACACACACACACAAACACAACACATACACACCTCTAAACTTTCCAACGCCAAGCCCTGCAGAGCCGCCTGAGCGCCATCGCTGCGCGCCAACCCCGCCCTAATGTGTTTATCATTATGAATTATCAGTGAAATGAAATCGCATTATCAGGAGACTATATCACAATATCACGGTTATTGCCTTTTGGACTCCCACAGAGAGGCAATTTATTAATATCTGATGAGTTATTACGTTAGTCTGCGGTAACTAAGTTACTTCGAGGCTCGTAAGTGATAATCTCTTTTATTTTGGCTGGAGATTTAATCCAGATGTGATTGAGCACAACGACCGTCCAAACCCACGGGGAGATCTTATGGTAATTCTGAACATTATGGACCAATCGCTCACAGGTTAATGTGCCTTTTACCTGAGGAAGCGACGTCTAAAAATAGCTACAAATAGCTGCAAAAGTAGAGTAATGGAAGAGGAGAGATGTGTGTGTGTGTGTGTGTGTGTGTGTGTGTGTGTGTGTGTGTGTGTGTGTGTGTGTGCTATGCATCAAACCATATCAAATACAACTGTACTGAATGTGATAAGCTGTGCCTAAATATTACTCCAGCAAAAGTGCATGTTCACACCAGTCGGTGCTTGCCGTCCCCTGGCACCTGGTTGCCACGGCTATATGCCATGTTGGCATCTGTGTGTGTGTGTGTGTGTGTGTGTGTGTGTGTGTGTGTGTGTGTGTGTGTGTGTGTGTGTCGTCTTGTCCTCATGGCCCCGTTCACCATGCCATGGAAATTTCCTTTAACCTTTTCTCTCATTTACACCAGTGCCCTTGAGATCCCACACACTCACACACACACACACGCACACACACACACACACACATAAACCAAAACACACACACACACACACAATGGTGGGTGCAGCAGCAGGCTACTTTAGACATAGACCAACCGTCGTTGTGTTGAGACAATAAACAGACCTGCTTAACAGTCACATGATGATTATTGTGTCTGCTACTGGTACTGCCACTACCACCTCTACTACTACTACTATTACTACTACTACTACTACTACTACTACTACTACTACTACTACTACTACTTTGTCTATTGCTAAAACTTCCAGTGCTACTTCTGAAACCATAAAACCACCAAACAACAACAGATTTCCACCACTAAAGTGAAAACCGCTGCACTTGAATGCTGCCAAATCCGACAAATCCCAGACCGAAAAACACAGTAGTAGCAACCTGTCAATCACAATAAGCCGCGCCCCTAAAGCATCCCCTGCTTTATGGTCTGTTTGACTCTAAATGTTCCATAATGTACTAAATGAACATCATGCTGTGTTGAAGAAAACGTAAACTAGAGATTGAGACCATAAACTCATGTTTACAATGTTTACTGAGGGAATAAATCAAGAGAGAAGTAGAGTCATTTTAGACTAGACTTCTATACAACCAGAGGAGTCGCCCCCTGATGGACACTAGAGAGAATGCAGGTTAACGTCACTTTTCAGACCTGTAGGTTGCAGCCTGGTGCACCACTACTACCAGCATAGTAAGGACAAATATTAGATGGTTTGCAGTAAATCAGTGTATCAACAAGCTCACATCCCTGCTGCTGCATTACTGCTTCAAGCCTAGCAGAGGAACCGTTTAGAAACTCTGCATTACCCATGAATGCACCCTGTAATCCTTAACCTTGAGCAGCATGAGTCGTAATCACACACAATAATCCTGCTGGACCAGTGGATTATTGGGAGGGAAAATGCATACCGGTATACATCTTGGTTGGCATACCAGCTGTGTGTGTATATATATATATATATATATATATATATATATATATATATATATATATATATATATATATATATATATACATATACATACTGTATATGTGTCCCCTCTAGGGTGCAGCTGGCTATAGCGTTGGTGTCAGAGGATGTTCTGCAGTTGGATGCTTGCCAATCCATGGTCTAGACATCTTTACAACTCGATCTGTCAGACGGCTAAGTCGGGGCGAGTCCCAGCCAAAACACTGGCAAAATGTCAAGGAGAGAGAGAGGGAGAGAGAGAGAGAGAGAGAGAGAGAGAGAGAGAGAGCGAGAGAGAGAGAGAGAGAGAGAGAGAGAGAGCGAGAGAGAGAGAGAGAGAGAGAGAGAGAGACATTGTGGACTGTGACGGCGCCCGAACCAATATCGGAGCAGCCAGCTCCCATTCATCTCCTGTGTTTTATTACAGCGCTGCAAAGTGTCAAAGTCTCAATTTTAACAACGGCAGAAAGTGTCAAAGTGCATTTTTCTTACTGTAGTAGACTTTGAACGACCACCCTACTTTTTACAGCGGTAGATAAATTCAAATCTCACTTTTTACAGCTGTGGACAACATTGAACCTTATTGTTCAAGTGATAATATGAATCAGTTTATTGTAAAAAAAAAAAAAAATGGTTTCAAGTTGAGTAGGCACCAGAAATGTGATTTTTCCAATTAGTGATTTAAAAGGTTCTAATTCTATTATATTATATAGCCGTGCAAATTCCCTTTAAAAACAGAAGATTATACGCTGTGCAACCTTCGGATTCAGAACATCCAATCCCTCCCACCACGACGATCTCTTCCATGCTTCAAATGCCACTTCCTGTACAGATGTGGAGAGATGGCCAGCACCGGGCCCCCTGCGACGCTGACATGTTGCTTTTGGCATCAGCATCCCTCTCATCTCATCTGCCTCTCATCTCGGCAGATTTTTTTTTTTTTAGCAAGGAGGCACAGCCCTCGGTGCGCTCTTCCTGCTTT
>NW_027176389.1:30000-65000 GCF_023349555.1 Cebidichthys violaceus
AATATTTTACAGGCGAGTGCCCCGTGGCTGGCTGTGTCCTGTTACAGCAGGATGTGGTGACCGACGTTAAGTCGGCCTGATCTTCCCAGAGTCGATCCCCTGGACGGACCCAGACCGGCCCTGAACACCCGGGTCAATGATTAGCACTGAAACGGGCCTGGGAGTCCACCTGCACTCGAGTCCTACAGCTGCAGACAGAACAGCTGACGGTGACTATGTCACCACCAGACTTGAGACGGTTTCCTGCTCCAGCGATTGCAGATCAATTTCACCAATAATCCATCGCAGCGTTTTCTTAGCTTTTATCTCGATAAGCTACAATGTAGCATCGTGAGACTACAGCATAATCCTCGCTTCTTACGTTCGACATTATGTGGCATCAGCAGTTTATGCAACCGTGTCGAAAAGCTGCACAAATCGGAGACGCACTCGACTGAAAACCACACGTTTGTTTTTAGATTGCAGTGTATTTAAATCACAGAGCGAAGGCATCGCTGACGATCACTTTGAAGGGGAAGATATGCAAAACCAAAGACATCGTTATGGACTTTAGTAAAACATCACATCCACCTCCGCCGAGGCACTGGCTCTCCTCATGGAGAAATTGGTACTTTGCCTTACTTAAGAAGAAACTGAGCTTTGATAATGAGTCTTTTTTTTACGTGAACAGGGTGATGAGTGTGCTACCTTATTAAAGATGCATTACACATTTGGTCAAGGCGGCCAGCAAAAATCACTGGTGGGCTGCAGCCTTTCTTGTCATTTAACCGACAAAATCACATGGAAAGCAGACAGTTTTTGCAAATCGGGGGCCAAAAATCAGTCGCAATCACTATGTGCAATAAACCCACTAAAAGTAAAAACTGTATCATAAACTGCCTCTGTTAAGAATGAGAAATTACAGTAATCATGTGTACTGTATGTAAGTGTAAGAGTGAGAGACTGTATGACAGAGAAGAGAGAGAGAGAGAGAGAGAGAGAGAGAGAGAGAGAGAGAGAGAGGAGGAAGCAGTCACATGTTAGGAGGAGGGGGGAGTGACTGCCTGTCACTACTCTACGTCACGGGTAACGCCTCCCTCCCTATCCTCCCTCCCTCCCTCCACTACAACTCACATGACTGCAGTAGCCCTGTTCTGTAACTCCAGTCACGAGGATAGAGTAGTATTACAATGCTGCATAGACACACACTAAAAGAGAGAGAGAGAGAGAGAGACCCAGAGAAAGCCAGCCAGCCCTAATAACCCTGAGTAAATATTAACATTTTAACACTGCGTTTGTAGAATAGATAACCTTATCAGACTACACATGAAAGAAAGAACTTAAGCAGTAAAACAATGTGCGATTAGATTTTCTTTCTCTTATCTATACTACTGTATCTTTCTCCCTCTGTGGCACTGCAGGACTTTGCAGCAAACAAGCACTACGAGCCTGAGAAGAAAGAGCTGTACGAGCTAATATAGGAGCATGCGTGCATGTTCCTATTTGCTTCTTTTTGTTTGCCTTTAAATAGCCGTAAGGTTGTTAAAATCATCTTACTGCTCGCTGTCTGACAGTATCATATAATACTCTTCATCAGCTCTTTTCCTAAGGCTCCATTGGACGAAAAATTCGAAAACACAAGAGTTTTATGGACGCACCATTCCATCCAATGGAAATAGTGCAGATGGCGTGCACATTAACGTCACAATACAGAATTCAGCCCTTATTTGGTATCTTTGGAAAATCTTCACTAGGAGTTTAAATAAAGTTCTGTTTGTTTGAACAATGTTTGGCTGCACAGCGTGGCTTTGTGATGGCTGTCCAAGCTGTGGGCCACCACGACGCGGAAGCCGATGCGGAACTCCACCCTTCAGGTTTCACTTCTGGTTGCCAAAAAACCAAGATGGCGACGGCCTGAAACCAAGATGGCGACGGCCAAAACACCCGAACTCCAGGCTTCTAAACCGTAGTCCACAAACGGCGACGTCACGCTGACTACATCCACTTCTTCCACACAGCCTACTGCCACCACTAGTGAACGGTTTGAAGGTATATTGATTGAGTGCAGACACATTGTAGGATCTTACATTATTATATGACATCTTACATCAGGATGTCATATACTTCTATGACATCCTGATGTCATAGAAGATTAATAAGATCACAAATATATAGTTCATGTCCCTGTAGGAATATTGTGGTGATTTATGCGGCATACTAATACCAAAATGTAAAATAAAACCAAAGTATGAACTCAAAAGACATTCAATATGTTCCTACAAGTAAATTCTAGGAATGTTTTAGTTGAGTGATGTCATAGAACGGGATGGAATATTGATGTAGAATGTCAATATATAGTTATATCATACTGTATGATATTACTAAGATGAGTTGTCATATTGTTAGCTCTTTTATTATGGGATGTTATGGTGCATTTGTTTCCTCATTTGTGCATGTGTGTGCGTGTGTGTGTGTGTGTGTGTGTGTGTGTGTGTGTGTGTGTGCGCGTGTGTGTGATGTGGAAGCGCATGTCATTGCTGCACGTTATAAATAGCACACCGTCTCCCTGGATCCCACCACCACACACTGAATTAACCTGCTTAAGATGCCAATCAGCTGTGACAGATCCCCCCCTCCACACACACGCACACATACCCCCACCCTCTGATGACCGTGCAATCACAGCAATACAGTACCAATCAACAAGACGCAATCTTACGTCACACGGTGATGCAGAAGCACCGGGGGTCCTGTTTTATGGAGCGATTTATTTCGGCAGCGCGACTCTTCAAGCAGGAGGAAGATGGAGATTTGAGCTGATGCTTTGGGATCTGTCGTGTGACAATTTGAATTTCTCACCAAACCCTGCTCAGAAATCCTCGAATTGAATGTTTCCCTTCGCGTATGCGACGACACATATGTCATATTATACAACCCGGACGCTATCAATAATGTATACAATCTCTTGGAAAATTCGGCATACATTTTATGTGCAGTGCATCACTTCATGTTTATGAAATCTCCATTTCTATAAATGGAGAACACCACTCGCTACCGCCCTCCGCGGGGTTCTCGAGCAGGAGATTATTCTGGGATTAGAGCCAGTTGTAGAAGTTCCCATATTTCCTTAATAAGTGCTGCTTGACGTGTGGTACGCATTCAGATTTAAATTAAAGACCACGTGCATTCATTTTAAAAAGCAATGTATGCTTTATGTGTTGCACATTATTTACCAGTAAGCAAAGAATCCCGGAATCGAAGGGATTTCAGAACGCAGTTTTTGCGCATACATTGAAATTCGGTGCAAAATCCCCCTCCCTGCGACCCCCACAGACACACCGTGGGTTAACGAACTGTCAGTCATCTCCAGCCCTTCTCCCCAGACACACAGCCGGGGAGAATCCGCTGTCTTTTCGGTGAGCCACAGCAAACGATCGTGTGAACCAGTCCAACGTTTTGTAACCGTTGCCCTCACGATTACGCAAACGATTACGAAAACTCAGATCCGCACCAACTTTCTCAGCTGACCTAGCCCCGCTGTCTCCTCTCCATCCCAATGACCTGCAGAACATCGTCTGATAAATTGACCAATGCGAGGATATCATAACAGAATCATCGGTGGGAGTTGCTGAACTTGAATTGAAAAGGCGCACCGAGCACCCAGATCCCCAGCACAGAGCTTCCTCCAGCTAAGCCGACGGTGCTGTGGCAAGCTGCTTAGAGTGGAGCGGATAAATAACATTACACAGCGGGTGTTTTGCAGTGTTTCCCCTCAAACAGACACTTTATTGTAAAACCCGCTTCGAATAAATACAATCACAATATCCCACCAGCAGAGGAACACATCAACAAAAAGCGGCATACAAGTATTTTCTCTGCATGTTTTTGAAGCCAAGCTGCCGCGTAGTTCGTGGATATGTATCATAATGTCATGCCATCATAATAGCCCTTATCTAAGTCCATGCGTTCGGAGGCGAACCACGTGTCCAAGTCTCCGGCACCGAACTTCCCCTCAAGAATGCGTCAAAAGTTTCCAAAGCGCCCCCTCTGAATACCAAATAATCCTCCCCGAGCAGCGACACACCGGCTGCTCTCCGCTCCCAGCACCGGCACGAACACATTTATTCGTTTTAATCCGTCAAACTCCCTCAATTGCCCCGTGGCTGATGACATTTCCTCCAAAAAAGAAAACGCACGTGAAAGCCAGACGTCAAGGCATAGTAGGCATTCACACACACACACACACACACACACACACACACGCGCGCACACAGAGCCGAGACGCCGGGTAGCGCTGTGCCTGGTGAGATGCTGCTGACAAGCCGGGCGAAAGCCTCGCATCAACCGGGTGTAGCGCGCGCTACGGACGGGGACGTGCAAAGACGTACCCCGGGCTGGAAAGCCCGAGGTCCGCTGCGTCCGGTGAGGCTCGGGTCTTACCTGGCTGCCGGAGTTTTCTGTCAGGTAATTGAAGACAAAGGACGAGAGTTCCTCATCTAATAGTGGAGCGCAGTCCGCCATCTTCTAGTGAATGAGGAGCCGTGGAGTCAGAGAGCGGAGTATAGCAGGAGGAGGAGGAGGAGGAGGAGGAGGAGGAGGAGCAGCAGTGGGGGAGAGCCGCCTGCAGGGGGCGCATCTGTTTACACACACACAAAACAAACCAAGGCGTGAAAAGACATGCGGTTCTCCAAAGTGGGGTCTGGGGACCTCCAGGGGTCAAGCAGTGGATCCAGGGGGTCCCACAATAAAATGAGGATTAATTCAACTTCGGTGCGATTGAATCAAGCGGAAATGATTACTAAAAGATGATTCACTGTAAATGTCTGTTGCAAATAAAGGGATTTAAAAATAAATAATCAGGAAAGATACATGCAAATATGAATGCAATCAGTACGAACAAATGTATTTAATAGATAGATAGATAGATGGATAGATAGATAGATAGATGGATAGATAGATAGATAGATAGATAGATAGATAGATAGATAGATAGATAGATAGATAGATAGATAGATAGATAGATAGATAGATAGATCATAGATAGATAGATAGATAGATAGATAGATAGATAGATAGATAGTAAAAGGAACAGATACAAGACATTTGGGATAAAAATGTCACAAGTAAACAAGGAAAAGAAGTTATGCACATTATAAAAGGCAATGAAGTCACCCATTAAAACATGGTTTTTCATCTTCTCCTCAAGTATATCTAAGTACAGAATGCTCATAATTGTGTCAATTTTTTATCTAAACATTCTTGTATCCACAATGCGTTGACGTGTCATGAAAATGAGAAACCATCATGCAACCACTCGTATTTTGTAGCTTCTGTGTAGTTTTCATCCAAAATGAGGGCTGTCCAGAGGGCAACCTCCGGTTCTGCCAAGTGAAGTCGATGCGAAGTGTTTTAAAAGCTGCGTTCTCTCTAGTGTCCACCAGGGGGCGACTCCTCTGGTTGTATAGAAGTCTAGTCTAAAATGACTCTACTTCTCTCTTGATTTATTCCCTCAGTAAACATTGTAAACATGAGTTTATGGTCTCAATCTCTAGTTCAAGTCTTCTTCAATACAGCATGATGTTCATTTAGTACATTATGCTCCATTTAGAGTCACACAGACCATGAAGCAGGGGATGCTTTAGGGGCGGGACTACACGGTGATTACGGCGTCTCTACGTCTCTCCTCCGTGATCCCAATATGGTCACTTACGTTCATTGGTTGCAAAAAACAACATGGCGATGGCCGTAATCCAAGATGGCACTCGAGGCTTCATAACATCAGTCCACAAACCAATGAGTGACGTCACGATGACTACGTCCACTTCTTATATACAGTCTATGGGGCTGTCGCATCCTCTTTTTTGGGGCCCATGAAGCAAGTCAGCTAATTTACGGATCCTGTGTTTACATTGACAAATGCAACAGCAGGTTTTATTAAGTCGTGTTGGCTGTATTCGTATTTCCTGCACTTCGATACTCTCCAGCGTTATCAGTCCATATATAAAAAGCTACCACCTGGGTTAAACAATCCTAGATGTTTGCCCTTTATCAGAGCCAGAAGCTGCAGGCTGACACAGAACCAAACTGTTTCCTGATCAACTTCAGTCATTACCAGGAACAAAAAGTGCCTGCTCACTCAGGACACACAGTGAACACCGTCGAGCCACTCTGCCTTTGTTTCCAGAAGCCTGCACGGACATTAAGTGTTGGCTATATCCTGTTACTGTTGCCGGGCAACTGCCAAACCAACTTCTGTCAGTCATTTAGTTGATAAAATTAGCTGATGCCATTGTAAAAGAAAACTCTCATCATGTACTTCAGTCACAGTGCACTGATGTGGTGTTTTATGTTGGGGACGAAGGCCGTTAGACCGTTTAACAGACACTAAAACTATTCTTTCTCCTCATGGGTGCTTCTCCCAAAATCATAAAACCAAAAAATCAAACGCAATTTGCTCCTAACTCCCTGTACAGTTAAAGGTGCAAGGAGCCGGAACGTGTCGCAACGGGTTGTTTGGCTTCATTTGTTGCTGCGTGTCTGGGATGTTTGTGTGGCGAAAACATTTCAGCAGATAATTGCCAAAAAAAAAAAGAAAAACGTTTTTTGGCTGTAAAAAAATAAACCAATAACTGTGTTTTGATCAGTTTCATGTCAGTGAGTCACGCAGTTTGAGAGAACATGAATGCATTAGGGGTTGAATGTGATCCCAGAGCGACAGCGAGCGAGCAGCTCAGTCAGCTTCGTGCCAACATCCTCTTGTTTAATTGATCCGGCTATGTGATGTGAAATGATTACAATATTCTTAAAAAATATGAAATCCCACAATACCTCGTGCATCATACTACATCATGCACCAAAACTATTACAAGATTTTCACTGTAACGTAGGATTTTTACGACATTTCTTTTACGGCCCTCTGTGCTGTTAGTGCATTAAGAGTTTCCACATTTGCAGCTATTCCCAGAAGGGGACATCCAGCATTAGGACACACACGCATACTTGCAGCGGTGATTGTGATATTATCACTGCATTGCAGCACAGGCGTTGTCTGTAGGTGTGTGTTTGGTCAGTAAAAGGTTAACTGTCTGAGGCCATAAAACACTGACCTTATAACAATGTGTGTGTGCGCTGCTACTTCTATCTCTGTGAGGACCGGTGCGTTGTAAAACTTGAAGACAGTTTTGGAACGTCAGAACATCTCAACTCGTCTCTTATTTTGTAGTTTTGACCATCATCAACAGTAACAATATCATTGCACAGTACACAAAAAGGTAATTCATGCAGGAAACACGAGCAGTCGGTTTAATTAGACAGGTAAAGAAAGGTTAGCGAAATACAAAAAGGTGAGATGTAGAATCATTTTTGAATTTTCTGTTGGAAACATCCAACCGAGGATGGAGAGAGTACTCAAATATTTTACACAATTTAGTACAAGTAAAACTACTTTAAAATGTTCCTTGATAAAAAGTACTAGTCAGTAATGGCGTAATGGAATCAGACTGCACGTCAAAAGAAAAGTTATATGATGGATCGACTCAATTAAATAATGTATTGGGGCCACATTTACCATTTCGCAGCCTACATGAACACCCACTGATTATCAATTACACAAGCGGAAGAGCACGAGACTTTCAAAATAATATATTTTTTAATCAAATTAACGGCAAAAAGAATAATAACGTATTAAGAAAACTCCACAGCAGCTGCAGCTGAGAACAGTTTTTATACGCAGCGTGCAGTGCAGAGTTTACGTCAGCCTCTCTGGTCCCACTAGAACCAGTCCACTCAGACTCTCTGGTCCAGTAGAACCAGTCCACTCAGACTCTCTGGTCCCACTAGAACCAGTCCACTCAGACTCTCTGGTCCACTAGAACCAGTCCACTCAGACTCTCTGGTCCAGTAGAACCAGCCCACTCAGCCCCTCTGGTCCCACTAGAACCAGTCCACTCAACCTCTCTGGTCCCACTAGAACCAGCCCACTCAGCCCCTCTGGTCCCACTAGAACCAGTCCACTCAGACTCTCTGGTCCACTAGAACCAGTCCACTCAGCCTCTCTGGTCCCACTAGAACCAGCCCACTCAGCCTCTCTGGTCCACTAGAACCAGTCCACTCAGCCTCTCTGGTCCAGTAGAACCGTAGAACCAGTCCACTCAGCCTCTCTGGTCACACTAGACTTGCACCTCACTGAAGGTAAAAGTTCCTCAGTCAGCGCAGAAGTCACAACCTGTACGATCCACTGCTAGCATGTTAGCATTTAGCTCATTGGCCACACCCAGCATGCACCTGAGGACGTAACGTTGTCGGTGCGTATGACTTGAGTCACTTAGCGTGCTGGCCAGGTGGTTCATTTAACATTTAAGTGTTTTTTAACTATGTCGCGTGGTGCAAACGTTAACTCATAATGATGTAATATTTATCATATTGCATTGTTTTGCTGTTGTTGTTTTTTGGATGCACTTTCAGTTTTACCTGAAGTGGATTAAATACATCGGCTTAACTATTTACTCGTGATTGTTGCCCTGTAAACATGATCATAATCTGTATAAATTAAGGTCCAAACCATTAAAATAAGAAGTACAATGTATGTTTTTTGTTTTGCATATTTCTGTGTGAAAAGAGAGGAAGTGTTTAATGCCATGAGTGTCGTTTGATGATACTTTAATAAACAGAAGTAACCTCTTCCCCTTTCCTCTCGATGCAGATTAAATATATCTATTTCAATTCAGAATGATCTGTGTGGATCTCAGACGTTGTTCCTACATGTCTCATTGCTGCAATCGAAAGGTGCATTGAAATAACTGCTCGCTAAAGCGCATGTTCAGCCAAGCCTGTCGAAGACATGTGTTCACAAAATATCATCAACCACAGCTAGATCTCCTTATCAGATATACATGCAGTACAGGAAAGAAAGCCCTTCATTTAAACATGCACTGCTGTAAAATGGCACACTCTTTATTTTCTGGGATAATTTAGTTCTCGGCTAAATTGAAGCTTGACTGCAGAAAACGTTTCGGTCAAAACATAAAGCTGATTTCTTAGCATCGTTCCCACTGAATCTATTTTTTTTTGCACCAACAATCATACAGAGAGAAATCCATCGAGATCAAATTCGACAACCACAAGTGCGAGAACCACAAGACCAGAATGCAATGCAGTTACACAGCAGATTATATTTTGAATAAACAACCAATTGTGTCTTTTTCTCTTCTTATCTCTTTGCCGTGTTGCAACCACAGCTCATGAAACCAACGATTCAACTTGAATCTCATGCTTTTACTCATCGTCACTCGGGTTGATTTCAAAACCTTCTCCCCTACATGTTTCTCAATCGCTACACGACCTAACATATTACTTTGCGCTCACACTTTCCAAATGCCTGATTGTCTTATAATAGAGAGAAGAGAGAATTACCAAGCCGCCGTGTTTTCGTCTGGTCGGCGGTGGCTTCAGAAGAAGGTGCCAACAAGCTGTTCTGAGTCTGAGCTCCGATAATGTTCTCTTCTTATGTTACTACATTTCATATTTACATTTTAGGCCTCCAGCCAGCCCTCTGGTCCGAGCTGACTGCCTGCGAGGTCAACAAACAGAGCAACCTCCCACTTCTAAATCATCAGCGTCGCAGTGAACGGATATTCAGTAGGTTAAAGGTCAGAGGTGAGACGGGTGTAGTGATGAATGGGACAGCAGGGAGGAGATACAGAATATATAATACCTCAACTAAATTGTGTTTAAAAAATAATAACTCCTTGGGGAAAAATCCCCCGACCACAAAAAAACTATTTTTTTTATATTTAGCTACCTCTCTATACAAAAGATAAAAACTATAAAGAGAAGAAACACAAAATGTGCCGGGGAGACAAGGAAGTGCAGAGAAAAATGTCTCAACGCGAAAGAAAACTCTACTCAAGATGACAAACTATAGGAGCCCAGGCAGCGTTAGTGACCCAGTATATCACAGCAGGACCACCACAAACACTAAAAACAATCCAGGTGTCTTAACTGTAAACTGAGATGAGGTGTGTCTTAGCAGCATCCAGACCATCCCAGCTGACATTTCAATAATGTTTGGTCCTCATGGGGGCCAGTCACCCATCCAAAAACAGGACCAGAGTCTAAGGTCAGACGGCTACTAAGCGGGGCTGGTATGTGTCGCGTTCACAAGTACATTATTTAATCTGAGTGGACACTCCAATAACATTCCAGGTTACGTCCTCAGTTTACCTTCTGCAGATCAACAAGTAACTCCATGCTGACAACATGGCGAGCTTCAGGGGTAATTGGACATCCAGCATTCGTACCTTAACACTGGAGGTGAATAAGCAAAGAAAGAACCAACATTTTGGTACATGTATTCATTCCTACAATGTGTGTCGCCATCATGTGATCGGATGAAAGGTTACTGGAGTTTTGATACTTTAAATCCCAAATAATTTCATTAAGTCACTATCAACTACCACAATGGTGACAGAACCTATGGCCGGCTGATGAAAGTACTGAAACATCTCTGTATTTGCAGCATTACCATGTGGTCTCCATTGAATACACACACAAAAATATGGACCCATAGACACAGACCTGAAACATAGCATGTTAGTATGGAATGTCAGACGCAGTCCAAGACTCCGGATTGATCAAACCAAAACACAATTCCATTTGTTTCACTCAAATAGCTGTGGTGAGGTTCTAAAAGGGTCGGTCCTGAAGGGCTGAAGCTCAACCCAGAAACATTTGCTTCTGAAGAACCTGTTTTCTTCAAGGGTTCTTCGTAAGACGAAGGGTTCCATTAAGAACCTCCTTCACCCTAAGACGCCTTTTTGGGAGAAAAAGTTCTTCAAGGATTGTTAGAAGATCCTCCCGGACAACACACCCCAAAGAACTGTGATTGTGAAACACAGATGCAGCTGCACCACATCAGCCCCCCCCCCCGGACCTTTAGGGCTGGACGTGGTTCCCATAGACCCGGGTTAACATGTTAAACAAAAACTATAGTTAGGGTAGAAAAAGATCTGTGGGATATAAAAGAGAGAATAAAAGGATTTCCTCTCGAACCTTCTAGGTGGGTTCTTGTTAGCACCCTAACATGTGGTTCACATCTCGGTGATCTCTGGATCAAACACAAGTCGGTCAAAGAGGAATCCAGTTCAGAGAGGTGGCTGTTCCAAATATAACCTCTCAGGACAGGGGGACACATTGGTACATACTAATCTTGACAGGCAGCTGCTGCATGTTTAAGATGAGTGTATCCTTGAGATATAACGAACACACTGGAAGAAGTTCCTCGCTCGTAAGACCTTTGCAAATTTCAAATGTGCATTGCAAAGATTGTGCGCACACGATGTGAATACCGCGTGGACCCGCTTGTAAAAACATGTGATCAAAAACTCCACATGGTACCTTTAAAGCAGTGGGTAACCTCGAGTATCTGCGTCAGGTGCACGGGTAATGATGTAGGTGTGCACACGTTACATCTTCGAGATAATGACGAGAGCAAAAGAGTGTCTCCTCGCTCTTTACTTAGCAATATGGAGTCGCAGCGCAGAACCCCTCCAACACACTGTATAGCAGACACCATCAATGACACCGGTGTAGACATTAATTCATGCTGCAAAATATGGCCAACAAAATCTTCCAAATGAATAATGCAATAAAGTCAAACATTAACAATGTGTTGACAATGAAACACAAGATATACCTTTGTTTAACAATTACTTAACAATTTAGTTAATAAATAATAAAAATGTAATAATCAGAAGTTAGTATAAATGATAATAATGATGATAATAATACAAATAATATTATAAGTAATACAAATAATAGCAATAATAATGATTCATGTTTATTATTTTTATTTTCATAATAATAATTATTAGTACTATAAAATAATTAAATAAAAATGAATAAAAAGTAAGAATTATTTTAGTAACAGACAAACATGTCCGACTACATTTTTGTTACTGACATGGATTTCTTATTTCTTAGAGGTTACACATTTTAAAAACTCAAAATAAATAACTTAAAAGATGTGGTTGAGTTAAGACATTTGAATGAATATAAAATGTTCCTAATAAACCAAAAACCATGAACCAGCAGCAGCATTACAATTTCTAAAATGTGTCATAAAGTTAAGATTGTTTAAAGATACAATTCTCAAGATGGATCAATCCAACATTTTCCTGGTAATTATCTAATTAACAGTAATATTAAAATCCCATTGTCTTACTGCTACTCTGTCATCACAGTACATCAAGGACTGGAGTCCTTTTAAGCTTTAAATAGACGGAGAAGCAGTCTGTCAGGGAGCCAAACGTTCAGCTCACTGAAGACAGTCGGCCGCGCTGCCACTGAGCCAGCAGAGCAGCCTCACAGCGGGGCCAGCGAGACACATTGTACTGTGAAACAGGCCAGCACAACATGCGACGTGTGCTCGAGAGTAACACTTATGGGATTAAACGCTTCCATAAAGAAATAATAAATCACAGTAATCAGTGCTAAACTACCGATCTTAAAGTCACTGCAGTCGAGCTTTGATTATAAAGAAGATTAACTGTCACTGACATGAAGGACGCTCAGAGGGAGACGCTCAGAAATGCAAATAGAATCCAGACATGCAAATCGTGGGGGAAGTTTTCGGCAGATATTCAAATCGGGAGATTTGTATCAAGCGAAACGGCCAGTTTTCCTTTTTCTCATTGGGTGTTGATGTTGACCTCCATTTTAAACAGCGATAAGGCACAAAAACCAACATTAGCTCCCAGAGACTCACCGCTGACCTCCCGCTGCGTTGTGTTCAGCAACGTGGGGTCCTAAAAATGAACCTCTCACCCTTAAAAGGCATCTTACGGAGGACGTCACTGACTCAGGAGCGCTCTGATTTATGGCGGCCTTTCATTCATTTATGTAACTGGAGGATTTCATTACTTGTTTGACCAATTTGGTGAAAAGGCTGCAGGAAAAAATACTGCCTGGAGTGAATCAGACTGAAATAGGTATTAATTCATCCGGTGTGGTGTTTGTTCAGTCGTCTTCTTACTCACAGGCAGCAGACTGACCTCGACCACTGCACGACTTGTCTCAGTGTGTCCGCTCACATATTGGTGTGAATGCAGATATGTAAAATGTATTTTGACCACTGGAAGTGACCATATTTGGAATGTGGAGGTGTGATGTAGAGACGCCGTATACGGCTCTGGTAGAGACCTGTCAATCACAGTAAGCCCCGCCCTACAACATCCCCTGCTTTTTGGTCTGTTTGACTCTAAATGGAGCATAATGTACTAAATGAACATCATGCTGTGTTGAAGAAGACTGTAAACTAGAGATTGAGACCATAAACTCATGTTTACAATGTTTACTGAGGGAATAAATCAAGAGAGAAGTAGAGTCATTTTAGACTAGACTTCTATACAACCAGAGGAGTCGCCCCCTGGTGGACACTAGAGAGAATGCAGGTTTTAAGACATGAAGCATCGGCTTCCATTGGCAGAACTGGAGGTTGCCGCCTGAGTGCTTGACTTTGATACTTATTAACATGTGTTATGTGTGTCGATGCAGCCTGGTCTCACTCCCAGAGCCTCATCCGTATGAGACGCACCAGGCTTTAAACTTGTCTGGCTTTAAACAATGTAAATCCATTCAGAAGTAAGGCATGTAGTACTAAGAGTGAAAAATAAAACACAGCACTTTCACCCAACGGACTGGTGTTCGTGTCCTGTATAAAACCAAATGTTGACTTATTGTTTACTTTTCTTAGAACTTTTGTTCATGCAAAGTATTCGCAGCTGAGTATTTAAAATTTTTGTTTTGATGATCAACAAGTACAAAAAAAAGACGGAGCTTAACGTCAGTCTCATCAGTGGGAACGATACAAAATGTAGTTCATCAAAAGGATTCAAAATCGATGTCTTCAGTCAGCCCCGAATACACTGAGGCAGCGATATACGTTTTTCATCTTTTCGTTGTACAGTCACCACTGATGAATCAACACATTCTTGACACAACAAACATGGAAATTGGTGTAAAAAAAAAAAAGATCTCCGGTAAACTTTCACCTGCAGACACAGGATGCCATGTTGGCGTGAGAAGAGGCTGCGTGTAACACTGCCCACTGGCAGCCAGCGGCCTGCGTTTCTCTTCTCATGTTGCATCTCGTGAATCCGCTCTACGGTTTATGATATAATTTACGAGACGACGCGGAGTTCCAAGTCGATGTTACATCACAGCTTAAGACGCGTATAAAAAGCTCTGGACGGGAGACAGACACCGTGAATAGATTTCATCGGGTATGTGCTCACATAGTGACCTATGGGAGACCGTCCCTGTATTATAATAACCCGTCGTGTTATTCGTGGCATTTATATGAGTGGGCGTGCCGTCTCTCTCTCTCTCCTCGCAGTGATTTCAAATGACGGAGGAGCAATGCGCTTGCCGACGCTGACGGACGACCCGTCACGCACAGACACCTGTTACAAATGAAACGAAGAACAAACTGTGCCGCAGGATGTGCTGAGCCACGATGCACCAGCTGTCTGTCATTAGAGTCCGTGCAGGTACACCAACACGCATGCAGACGAAACAGGTTTTCATTCCGCCAGCTCAACACTTCAGCAGCTCTTTTCACTGATTAGTTTCTCCCTTGGTCTCTGGGTGACAATCTGCAACAGTTGCTGTTGTGTTTGATTGAGATTCTGAAGACTTTGGCTCTTTTGTGTCTCCGACTAGACTGATGTGCTGCCAGAGTTTGCGAACATCAATCTGATCCCGGAACCTGCCCGATTGTCATGAAAGCATATGTTTACCATCCAACACGTCCATCCATCCATTGTGCGTATCCACTTGTCTTTATTGGCTTAACGCTTTAGTGATGATTGGATGTGTGTGTGTGTGTGTGTGTGTGTGTGTGCCAACACACTCTCACTGCAGTCCGTGAAATATTCACCAAATACAACCTGTTGGTTTTGTGTGCAGGGACACAAATTGATAGTTATTTTTCTAACTTCTTTCTTCCCGACAGCATTGCGTTACAAAAAGAAAGTTATGTTTCGGCAACAAAACCACTTAGTCAGGTTTAGAAAAAAACCTTTTGGTTGGGCGTAAAATAACTTTGTACAATCAGGTTTAGACAACAAAACAATGTTGTTTGATTTAGGGAAACCACAACGAACGTTGGCTTTAGGCCACAAAAGCAGAACAACATTTTGGGACACCGATCTCATCGATTGGTCGATTGCCCTGTGTTTGTTGGACCTATCCACCTCCCCTCCTGCCCACCATAAGTGGTCGTTTCCGATATTTAATACACTTGCTCTGACTGTTGCATAGTCACGTGGAAGCGGTTTGTGTCCCTGTACACAACACCAATAGATTGCCTTTTGTGACTAATTCACAACTTGCCCATTATACTAGGCTGTGTGTGCATGTGAATTTGAACGGAATTATAAGAGCTGCGAATATTCTATTTCCTCACTTGGAGTACTTGAGTGGGCGGCCCTTCAAAGTGGCCCAGGAATCATTTGGGTACACACCTCAGAATGTGGTCTGAGCGATCGGATCTCAATGCGTCACACCTGTAGTTACAGCTGTCCACTTGTGATCGGATCGCCCAAGACCCTTGTTATTAATGCCAGGTGTGAACAGGGCACTTTAGAGGCAGACAACCAATCACGCTAACCTTCACACCAACGGGCAATTTAGAGTCAACAATTAACCCAAGATCTGTGGAAGGAAGTCGGAGAAAACCCAAGCAAACAGGGAAAGAAGATCCAAACCCAAACCATCTATCCATCTCAGGCAGCTGTATCGCAACTATACTCTACTATCCCTGCAGCCGGACAATATTCTTATGGGGTATAATATTACTATTACTATTAATAATATTACTATTACTATAATATTAATATAAAATAATATTCTTATTCTTATATATTCTTATTCTAATGGCCATCATTGGGGTTGTCCTGTGCTACTACGAAGTTATTTTGACCCCTCAGAGCTTCCCTGATGAGTTCAGTGGCTGAATTTGTGTGTGGGAAGAAAAATAAAGCGTTCAGAAGATGTGCCTCCAGTCTTCTCTTTAATCAGCAGACTATAAGTAAACCATGGTACCATATTGAAAAATTATCTCTGCAAAGTTTCTTCGATAACGTTAAATTGAGCTGAAAATGCCTTCACTTAAATGAACAGATAGAAGCTTTTTTTATCATGACTTTGAAACAGGAAATAGTTTAAAGAAAACACTTTCCATTTCCAGTTGCATAAGCTGAACTGACGTTTGGTTTTATCGGTCGTCAGTCCTGTGTCGCTGCGTCTTCTTAAAGCTGTGTTGTGTGGACACAGAAACAGAGTCTCTGCTAATCTCTAGTTGGTGAAGAGGATGTAGCAGAACTCAAATTAATGATGGAAAAAACACCTTAATGTTATAAAAAAGCAGCCTAAATTATTACAATTTGCCCAACCAGGCTACATTTTCCCGCCCTATACCAGTTATTCCCAACCACTGGCACTCAGAGCGCCATCTAGAGGGCCTCAGAGATACTGGCAAATGGTTAAATTAAAAATGTTTTGGGGTGATTTACAAAGCTAGTTAATTTGATATCTAAATTGATTTACATGAATAAAAAATGTAGTAATTCAAATCAGGGAGAGACAAACGTGTTTCGCCATCGTTTTTTGAAACGACAACTGGAGACAACTGTCCGCCATTAAGCTACAAAACGTCAATGCAAATGAGAAGGTTAAATGAGGCAGTTAGCTTGATTCAACATTTTGGGTTCAGATGGAACTCTGGCCTCTGATCTTACTGTACATGGCAGTTTAAACACATACACACAACATAGTTGAAGGGTGAGGCAACACATTCCAGTGACTAACCTACAAACAAGCTCTAGTTTTGTAACTCACATTGTCTTCTCTAAATATTTGCAGTGTGTGAGTGTGCTGCTGCCTTCCAGTACTGTTGTAAATGGTAGGTGGTCAACTGCACATGAACAACCCTGCAGAGTGAAGCATGCAACTAGGAAAATTGCAATTTTGAATGGTAATTGAATTACATTGATGTGGTGCTGAAGATGTAAAACATGATAACATGGTCTGTTAAGATGGTGGCCATGCATGGAGGGAATAGTGGGCCGATAAAGCATTGGTCATATTGCTGATGTGCATTTACTCATATTCATGCTGCTGCTGCAGCACAAACTGGCTCCGACTGGTTTAACTCTGCAGTAACTGTAAAAGGTTTTAGGTTCAGTTTATTTCACCTGCATGTGTCTTTGAATACGACTATCAAAAAATGATTGCAGCTACCTATAAATAGCTTCCATGATGGCAAGTAACCATTATTATTTTTACTTAATCCATTGTTTTTTTACATTTCATATACACTTTTTAAAGTTCTGCTTTTTGGCCGTCACTATTTTGTTTTATCGGAACCAGAAGTGACACAAGAGGGCGGAGCTAAGTACAACCGAACAAACACACTTTCAGGCGACCAAAAATTTACAATTAACTTTCATAAGTTGAAAACACGCTGTGAAAAGGTTAAAGCTGTAAGTCGGTAACACGGACAATTCCCAAACCGGACGACACCGTGGTAGCGACCTGTCAATCACTGTGTAGCCCCGCCCTAAAGCATCCCCTGCTTTATGGTCTGTCTGACTCTAAATGGAGCATAAGTTACTAAATGAACATCATGCTGTATTGAAGAAGACTTGAACTAGAGATTGAGACCATAAACTCATGTTTACAATGTTTACTGAGGGAATAAATCAAGAGAAAAGTAGAGTCATTTTAGACTAGACTTCTATACAACCAGAGGAGTCGCCCCCTGGTGGACACTAGAGAGAATGCAGCTTTATGACAACTTTTTTAGACCTGGAGGTTGCTGCCTGGTTTTGAATGTATTTTACCTGATCAATATTAGATGCATGTGGGTTTTTATACACTGTATGATGCAATAGCGAATGATAAAACCATTTATCTGCAAATTACAAAATGTGTTGCCACATTGTATTTGTTATTTCCATTTAAGGCCGTCACGTTCACACAGGATCACATTAGACTTGAAGTGGGCGAAAAAAAAAAGAAAAAGAAACTATGAAAAGATTACAGAAGAAGAAATCCCTTTCAGAGGCTGGTAGCTAGCAAGAGGCCTGATTGAGAAAGTAAATCAGTTTTTCTATTAGACTCGTAGAATACACAACAGGCCATATTTTTTCAACTACTGAGGCCATAAATAACAGCTTTCTGCAGCACCTGAAGGCGGCATTAAAATGGGAAACACTGGTCTGACCTTCAGTCCCACCTCACCAGCCACTCCTCTCGCTCTCTGTTTACACCCCTGCAGTTCATAACTCACTCACTTCCGCTCCAGACTGAGCTATTCACACATGTAGTTTCTCTCCCTTAAATTCCTCTTTTCAGCCACATGTGTCGTCGGTAAAGCGGGCTGCTGACTTGTTCTCTCCTCTTATTGGTTAACAGGAGGTGAATCGCAGGTCAATGATGAGATCACTTTGCCCAAGGATCCACAGATTCATACATTAAGAATAATGCACAGAATATGTGGACAATACATACACCCACACATGTACAGAAAGGCCCGGGGTTGTAACTATATGCTGACTTGACAGCAAACATGTATGCAGTTTTACACATTCACACAGCCTGTAGCTCCACATTCTTTAAAGGGTCTCACGCAAACCCTGTATGACATGCAGCGGAGGCCTATGTTGCGCAAACACATTAGCTGAAGGGGAGAGGAACGCGTTTGTATTTACCTCCATTTACCAAACAACAAATCAACCAATCAAACAGAGGCATTTCAACCACGAGCTCCGAATGCATCTGTGCATTGATTTATACTCATCGCTGTAGAAGTTCAGATCTCACTGCACAACAGATCTGTACGTAAGAACGTCACATCAGTATTCAAATAAGTTAGTGCTGGTCTTAAAATATCAAAGGAAAAAAAAAAAGCCTGCACACTGACAAACAAAACTACAAGAGGCTCTTCAGATGCAAAGAAGCCCAACCAATTTATTTCACATAATAACCATTAGAAAATGTGACAGGAACTTCTACCTCTTGAGACTTACAGTAAATAGGCCATCAGAAAAATGAGGTGAAGGGAGAAAAGAGGCAAAAGGTGTTGCATGAACTCATCAGGCAGTAGAGCGTGGTGACAAGACCTACAAGCACCAGAAATAACACAACAAAGACATGTACATGCATTCCTTCAGTTACAAAGAGATCCTTCTTGAGCAATGTTAGTGTAGGAGATTCTACACACACTCACATACAAATGCCCTTAAAAATTTGGAAGCAGAAATTAAATACAAAGTATCATATTTACTGGTGCTCTTTTAATTATGTAGTCCTATCATAATCCTATTGAATTTATTGGCATAAAAGCAGTTAATGGAAACGTGCACCAAATGAAGCTCAGTCGCTAGGAAAAAAATTACATTGAATGTCAATGTTTTAATGTCCCACAGAACAAGTAACCTATCCAGCAACTCTTAATGAAAGCTACGTGGTACAATAACGAGTATAATAAGCGAGAAAGTCTGCTACGGGCAATTGCAAGCGCTAGTGGATCAAACAAACAGGACTTTCACCAAGGAGACAGCTGTTCATGTCCCATGTGAAACCTGAAGTAAATGTTTACTTTTCTTACCTCACGTTACTTGAGAAAGTCTGCTAAGGGTGGTTATTATTTATTTACGCTAGTTACTTCAGTTATGTTACATTACGTTGTTACATTACGTTGTTACATTACGTTGTTACATTACCTTGTTACATTACCTTGTTACATAACGTTGTTACATAACGTTGTTACATAACGTTGTTACATTGCGTTGTTACATTACGTTGTTACATTACGTTGTTACATTACATTGTTACATTACGTTGTTACATTACATTGTTACATTACCTTGTTACATAACGTTGTTACATAACGTTGTTACATTACGTTGTTACATTACGTTGTTACATTACCTTGTTACATTACGTTGTTACATTACATTGTTACATCACGTTGTTACATTACGTTGTTACATTACGTTGTTACATTACGTTGTTACATTACGTTGTTATATTACATTGTGGCATTGTGCGTTTCTGCAACGGTGATATGAGGCTGATTGGAAATATATTCATGAAACATATTTTTGCTCAGAAACATTGTCATTCAACGTATCAACGTATCTTGTGGTTTGCAGAAACAATCAGAAACAATTTTTCTGGCGACTGGGTCGCTGAATTACATTTTATTCATTCTAAACTTGCACAGCATTTTAATGGGAACATAACAAGTAAAAATGTCTGTTTTTTATTTTTGCTACATCACCCCAATATATCATTCATTTGCTGAGCTCAACCAGTCTCTCCCTCTTTCTTCTTGTCTGTGTCTGCTAACACAGTTTTCAACCTCGCCTTGTTAAATCTTTTTCTTTTTTGAAAGTCCTCCTTCTCTCATCCCACCTTTCTCTCTCTAGTCCCATTGGATGTTGCTCTCTCACACTAAACAGTAGTGATAATGACGATGCTGTTCAATTTGCACTGAAACAACATTATATTCCCGTTACAACTAAACCACGTAACACCAGTGATGCGTTGGTACCGACACCAGGGAGGAAGTTCACTCGAGAATCAAGAGTCAAGAATGGAACAACCTCTGACACAGACAGCGTTTTGCTCATCATGGGGCACTAAAACCGTCCAACAACGTCCTGCATAATAAATCGTCTTCATGTTTACGTGGGTTAAATCCTATGTTGTATCAGAACCATTTGCTATATTCAAGTTGAGGGCTCTCCAGTAAACAACCAGATCAATTCAATACAAATGTGATCAATCAAAAAAAAGGGTTATATCTGCCTCATATATTAACATCTCATAAAGCTGTCAGGAGACATTACACAGTGTTACACACAGCAGCGCAGACAGACAATATCCTCTATTGATGTATACTATAGGAAGTCAAGTCTTGTTTGTAGTTATCAATCAGTGGCGTGACCTATTTCATAGACGGGTCATGTGCTCATTGATCAGCAGGGAGCACGTTCAGCCCCAGCTGTGTTAAAGCAGGCCGTCAATAAACACACTGTTCTCTGCAGACTGAGGCCAGCTAACGGCTTAGTTCAAACTTTCTGTTGGTTTGAAATGTTTCTGCGTGCTAATTTATCTGCATGAAAGCGCCACACAGATTTGCCTCACCTCCACGAATCTATTCAAATGAAATGATTTCGAAACAACAAAAGCTGTGAAAGGGCTTTATATATATATTATACATTCTATATTTTTTCAACATATACACACTTTTCCCAAAAACACGCCACCAACCTTCAGACCAAGATAAGCCACAAACCAGCCAGTTCTCATTCCCAACTAGTCACATACACGGACGCTTGGTAAGAATGTTTCGTAGCGTGGCCTACTTATGTCACTGCTTTCACTTGGGACACAAACAGCGGTCTCCTGGGTGAAAGTCCTGTGTTTATTTGAACCATCCATTGCTTGTTATACTATGTCATCATGGTGCCCTGTGCCCTGTGTCGGTATCACACGTCAAGCCAAACTTAATATACATAAAGATTATCATTTCGGCAAATCCCAAATTACGGCAGCAGTAGTCAGGAAACATCTTGGGACCAGTACACAACCAACGCCCTTGAATCAAGGTACAACTTCCTTTAGCAACCGGCCACGCGGTCTGAACTGGTTCATTTAAAAGCACCGCCTGCCATGTTATGTGTTTTACATGAACAATGAAAGCTTCATGGCTCAGTTTAGAACGTGAACGGAGTAAACCAACAGTCACTGCTGTTAACACAGAAAAGGTTTCACACGTGAGGGGAGCTAGAAGGAAACTAAGGAGTGGGTGTGTGGCTTGATGTGGGTGTGTCTAAATCAATAGGGACATAATGACAGATCATTCTTCACTTCCATCTCTGTATGAGGTGTAGCTTCATGTGTATGTGTGTGTGTTCTTAAACTTCTGTTGTTGTGAGGACCAATGTGAGGACCAATTTTAGGTTATTGAAACCAACCTCTTTTTGGCCCCTTCATCAAAGGCCTATTTAAAGGTTGCATAAAGACTGATGAGGAGACGTTTTCACAGCTACTCTTATCTTCTCATTTGCCTCACGACCTCCTTCTCCTCCTCCTCTTCCACCCTTTTTTTTGTCTTCTCCAACTCTCCTCTCCTCCTTCCTCATCGTTATCTCTGTCTTAACTTCAATCCTTCGCCTCTCACCTCGTCTTTCATTACTCCTCGCTATCATCTGCCTTATTACAAACTCATCTTCTCTGCTCTTCCTCTGGTCTCCTTCCCCAACACCTTCTTCTATGTTTCCTTATCTTCTTCTCTTCCTTTCCTCATCAACCGTGACCTCTCCTTCATGTCCTCCGTTTCCTCTCTCATCCTTCATTACCATCTCTTCTTCTCCACCTCCGCTTGCTTTCCATCAGAACCTCTTTTTACTCCTCTCTTTACCCTCCACCTCTCCAATCATCATGACCATCATCCTCATTTTCTTTATTATATCTTTTTTTCTCTCTCTTTGTCTCTCACACACACACACACACACACACACACACACACACACGCACACACAGGTGACAAACTGAGGTGCAAACGTGCAGCGTTTTCAAATGTCCTAATTTACATGCTGATAAAGACAGGAGAAAGGAGCTCAGTTCCTTCACGCTATCTGCAAATTTAACAACTTCCAAAGCAAACTTCTCTTTCTAATCACCTTTTGTTCCACCTTTTTCATCAATTCAGCACTCTTGTCCTCTGACACTTATAATTAGCAAAAGTATAGACGAAGAAAGAACTCAGGAGTGAAGTATTATTTCCATAAGTCAAAAAGTCATCGTATTTAACACCGCAAAGAGAGCACAGGATAGAAATAATCCTGATTTGACTTTGTCTTTAAAATCATTATTAGCTAGTGTCTGTTCAGAAAGCAATCCTGTTCGGACAAAAATGCTCCAAATGCTGCTTGCAGCGATGTAAAAGAACTGCTCATCGCTCTTTGACTACAGGGAAGTGTAGACGAGTTTGTTGGAATGTTAGTATATCCAGCATCCAGCGGCAGGAGTGAACTCCAGTCAGTTAGCCGCAGCCTGTAAACGACGACATGCTCGACTCAGTCTGCAGAGCCCTGAAGGCACTGCTGCAGAGACTGATGGTCATTTCTTTGTTTGTTTATAAAGTTTATTAATATTGATCGTTTGGACACAGGATGTCCTTGGCTCCTCAGCAATACCCCCGCCACATATGAAGTAGATCGAATGAAAGGTTGTCAAGGTATGCGAAGGATTTCCTTGATTTGTAGTTATGCTGCTGCTGCATCGCCAACTATTGGTCAAATGGCACTACATTTGTCATGGTCACTGAGACATCACATCTACGCATATCCACCAAATGTGGTTGCAACAGCAGAAAGCGTTCAGGAGATATGACCTTTTTTGATATACAGTATATAAGCCTTGCCTGCTTTGCTAAAGGCCAGCTTTAGCAAACTGTATGAAACATCAAAACTCCCAAAAAAGTAACTCTTTCTGGCTTCGTCTAAAGATGTCCTGTGCCACATCTGGTGACAGTTGTTTAAAATCTGTAGCAGTAGCAGCGAATTAAACTAATTTGGAGACTTCTAAATGGCGAAAAATTTTAATGTAAAAACTGCAAACGGTGGTAGGTGAGAATCCAGGAAACGTACGGTTGAAAAGTAACAGGTCTAAACGTAAAGTTCATTGTTAGAGTGACACCATCTGGCCATCGTGCACCAACTTCAAAAAATGCACGCCCTCGTGTCCCCTGTAATACACCCGCCATGAGTGAAGTAGATCGGATGAATGGTAGTGGAGATATGTGAAGGACATACCCAAACAAGCACGGGCAGACAGAGATGCCTTGCTTTTATAGTTAGACGATGAATCACGGCCGTGATTACAACAACAGTACAGTAGTACAGTACAGTCATTTAGCAGACGCTTTTATCCGACTTACAATTCAGAGTCTATCTATTCAGGTAAAAGTTGTTCCAAATGGACGCCTGTCGAAATGATTTGGATCCATGAATTGTAAGCCGTTTTCCTGCATCAATATTGAAGCAAAATGCTCCGGACTACATTTAGTCCAACACATTACCTTTGAAACATGGCAAACATCAGTCATTTTTACGATGAAGAAAAAACACCCAGCAACCGCCGGAGCCTCGACAGTTTCCTGCGAGTGTGCTTGTGTCGCAAATCTTATTCACTCGAGTGTCCTTCAAATCAAGCTCAAAAACGGTAAAAAATGACCAGCAATGGGAGTTCTGTTGTCATGCACCAGCAGCGATGAAACATCCCACTGTCTCTATATTTACTCTGGCATACTCTCTATCTTTAGGCCAGCGTTTTTCAAGCCTCTGTGAGCAGGATTGCAGATCTTGGATCACCAGGCACGCCTCCCTGACTATCTCAGTCGCAGCGTTCTGGGAGATAAAAGCTGACTGCAGAACAGCTCTCCTCATGTGTGCTGTAAAAAAGCCATCCTAAAAACTTCATGAATCCCATAACCTTGCTGCTTGAGTTCCATTCGGATGAACCAAAAGCGTTTTCTCTGAAAACTTGGACAAAGGAGTGCATTCTCCCAAATAGAGAGCGAGTTAGTGCTTGTCTGTGAGCAATATCAGGTTGCATACCAACTACTAGATGTTATGCAGCAAGAATAAAAATGCGTGCAAAAATAGGTGTTTGTAGAGTTTGGTCATCAAGTTAAAAGACTTTTGCTCTACTTTAAAGTTGCTATGAGGAACTTTCAGTGTGTGTAGATTTGGCGGACCCTATGGATAAAAGCAGTAGTGCACCAGAGTCCCTTCGGAAAACCTCTCATTTTGCTGCAGCTGGGTCTGACGGTCTGCGCCGTGCTGTCCTAGTTTTGGTTCTCCGGTGCCTCCCTATCCCTCTAGCGGCCCCAGCAGTACGGCCTGGGCCTCCGGCAGGGTGGTGTTGGTTCCCAGCGGAGCAGCGAGGTGAAGCTATGGCTCCTGAAGGAGGAGGAGCCGCAGCTGCCACTTTGAGCCGGATTTGGGTCTGTCTGCGGTGGGCCGGTTGCTGCTGGAGTCTGAGCTGAAGACGTTTAAGGCAAACCTGCATCGTTCACGATTACGTGGAAAACAAACAAAACTAATTTCCTGGGATATCGGTGCAATGTTTTCTGTAGGTATTGCTACGAATGCTGGATGAGACCAGCCTGATGTAGGTCATATAGAGGCATCGACTGTTTTAGAACCAATTCAAAGTTCCTTATAGCAACTTGAAAAAGACTTGACCTATTCATCAATCGACTCATGAGGGGTGTGACAGGTTAGATGTGTAATTAAGAGGCGTAGTGTTTGGTCGGCTATTCAACCACCATGAAAGGCAATTTCAGTTTGTGATACGCTACCTCTCCTTGTCACTAAGAGGGAATCTTAACTGTCGGATTTCAGGAGTGGGATTTGATGCCCCGCCTCCATTATGAGACCAGAAGTCTCATCGTTCAGGGAGGACTAACCTTGAGCCCGGTGCTTTGGACCGCTCAGCCGTCCTGACTGGCTGATTTTATTTGTGTTCTCAACACTGTGACTATGTCCTAGATCAGTGACTTTTCAATAAAACACATTAAACAGGGATTTTAGCCCATTGGTACATCCCAATGCCCTTTCTCGCATTCCCCCAACTTCGCTAATGTCCTCTTGTCTTCAGAAGGGGGGCTAAGATGCAACATAAAGTCACGATTAGAGAGGAATCAAGGAAGCGTTTCGAGAGGAATGAGACATTCTTTCCTCCGCCGTCTGCAGCGATGTCACGACACAGCTGGATCGGCTGTCTGTCGGCTTTGAGAGCTGTGTAGCGCCTTATGCTGCTTTGGAGTTTGCACACACACACACAAACGGTAGGAGCCAGATGATGGACGGTACCCGAACTCATCGCAAACATCTTTTTAGGGACAAATAATTCTTCCAGTGTAGCAACACTGACAGATTCAGCTGAGTCACAGATGTGCAAGGTGCATCTAGGTTGTTAAACAGCAAATGAGGCATAAATAACAGATGTGCAGAATACGGCTAAATGTACAAAGAGTTCACGCTGTGTAATCAAGTTTAATGGGATTGTGTGAGCGTGTATATTGGGGTTGAGCACATAGAGGGCAGATCGCAGATTATTTCTTTTTGACCATAAAATGTCCAGACTTAAGAAACCGAAGCCGTACTCATGTAACTTGAGGCTGAAGGTGGCGAAAATAAACTTTTCCTCCGGTGTGCCCGTTCTAATTTAAAACCTTTTAGTTCCCAAGCACATCAGTTAAGAGCACCGCTTCGAGGGGACTCCTACGTCATTCGGAGCAAACTTGACCCAGTCCTAAAAGAGGCCACGGTAGTTAACCTTGTCGCGGGGTCAAGAGAAGCAGCTGCTGAGATTTGAACCCGTGCCTCCACTTGGAGACCAGATCCCTCGGTCTAAAGAGGGGCTAACCTGAAGTCCGGCACCTCGCAACACTTGCTGACAGTCCCCAAGAACGGCCTCTTTATTGAATTATGTGCACATGCCTTTGTGAACATTGTCCTATAACATTTGAGCAAAATACTCCACTGTGTATATGTGCAGATAGGAAGATAAAATGGACAATTTAATTCAAAAAAATATGTATATGCGAATATGACTTCCGTCTATTTTTCATTTTAGCTTCTACATGATGTGAAGTATCGTGTATTCTCACAATAACCTTGGTGAGCATTGGCTCATTTATTAGATGGATACAATGGAAGATCCAACTTCAGGTAAGGTTATTGATTACTCTACATCTCCATATGCTCCCGTGTATCTTTGCTTTCTCTGTAGATTTATATCTATCTGTTCATTTCAGGAGAAGCACATGAGATTCACGGCTGTGAATCACGGAGGAATAAATAAAATGAGCAAATGGATCAATGTGTCAGCAGCCAGAGTCTAACCCATGACTCCACTTGGAGACCAGAGGACTTGTTTTATGCAGATGGATTAACGCTGAGCGTGTTGCTGTAAATCAAAAGGGTCTGTCAGCGCGGATATCAGCGTCTTCCCTGTTGACTCATATTTCAGATCCCCTCGGGCAATTTTCTTTCTTAAAAGCAATAATTACACCAGTGTAAGTACATCAGGCAATTTATTCTTTTAATGAGTTCTCTCAATTAACAAAACAAGATTATTTATCCTCGGCCCAGTCGCCGGGACAAAGACGTTGGCGACGTTTCTGCAAAACACGGAGACGTTGGACGTCGTCGTTTTTGCAGTCGGTCAGAGCAAGCGAGCGACCCTTATAGAAACTACCGTGTTAAAATAATGAGTATAACAAGAGAGAAAGTCGACTAGTGGTGGATGGATGGATGGATGGATGGATCACACAAACAGACTCTCCCCCAGGAGGCTGCTGTTCGTGTCCCGTGTGAACCAAAAGTAACAACTCAACACTTGTTGTGTAACATTTTTACGCTTTGTAACTTAACGTTGTGTACGAAAGTCGCCTAAGGGCGGATGTGATTAATTTATTTCATCACCAATTATCCTTATACAACGGTTCTCATGATATCCTATGAAAAGTAAGTTTTACATGCATACGCTCTTTTCAAAATAAATGTCAGTCTTCACAGGAAAATCAGTTTGTTTTAGGCAACAAAACTACTTAGTAAGGTTTAGTAAAAGATACTCGTTTGGGTTCAAATAACCACAGAAGTGTCGTTACTGAAGTACGCAAATTACATCAGCAAAACATCAGCGTTGACTTGCTGTCTCCTGGCTGAGAGATGGATGTTTGTTGGACCCATCCATGTCCTCACCTTCCCAACTGGTGTTTTAGTTCAAACATTACAGCTGTACTTTTTTATTTCTTTTTACTATTTGATGCTGCTGTTCCGGCCAGGTCTGAATATTGAATTTTAAGAGACTTCCTTGTTAAATAGAGAATAATAAATAAAACAAGGATTCTGTACCACAAAGTGTTAGAGGTTCTTCTTTGCCTCAACATTTGCACGACAGCTGGATAGAAACATTTGGTATTTTATCGTTGGGATGAAAGAAAAGCAAGAAAAATAAAAACAAAACGCTCTTAATTTGGCAGGACTCATCATCATCGTCATCATCTGTCGAGGCTTACGCCGTTTCCCTCTCCCAGGCGGAGCAGTGTTTACATACAACACAAGGATTAGACTGCACAGTCACATCTACCACTCCTCCTGCCCTCCATCTGTGACGTCACGTTCGCTCACATAACATCGTGGAGCAAATCAATCGTATGTGTGTGTGTGTGTGTGTGTGTGCATCGATTAACCCAGATTGGTCAACGATGTCCAAACAATATGGGTGCAAACACACACACACACACACACACACACACACACACACACACACACACACACACACAGAAACAATACGTGTCACACAGATTAGCAAACACACTAAACAATACAGATGCAAACATGGACACAGTTTTCGTTCAGAGACACACATTTGTGTGCACAGACAACACCAAGGCTTCTCAGCTCAGCCATGAAAAATACCTGCATTTGTCCAGCTACTTCCCTCAGCCTCCCCCTCTCTCTCTCTCTCTCTCTCTGTCTCTCTCTCTCTCTCCCCCCCTCCCTCCATCTGCCACATGCTGACACAGAGGCTTAGCACGCATTGTGTTTAACCGAGTCATCCTAGTGTGCACGAGTGTGTGTGAGCTTTTCATCCTCGACCGAACGCACGCCAGGAAGAGAGACAGATGGAAACACGGAGATGGAAATATCTGTCCAGATTTAAAGAGTTAGTAATAATGAGAATACTGTATATATATATATATATATATATATATATATAGTGAGAGAGAGGGGGAGAGAGAGAAAACAAGGCAGGAAGTGAGCGATTAAAGATGAATGTTTACATCACAGTCATGACGAGCTGTGCAATAATCCCACATTGCATAACATCTTACTGTATTTACATTGATAGTGCAGAAGCATGTATTTAATATCATGATCCTTGTGCTACAGCCGATGAAGCTTGGTTTGTTTTTCCGTATGTACTCTGACACAAGCGTGGCCATATTTTCAAAGTAGAGAGTGAGTCTAAGTAAGCACTGAAAACAAGTATTGGTTAGTAAAACCGGCGACTGTTGGACGTTTCAGTGTTTTACAGATATTTGTCTGGACTCAAGACAACAAGAGTGAAAGTGGGACAAACCCAGACAAACCGTATCCTACTACTCTTTGTGTAGCACAAAACCTTATCTATGTTTTATTGTCATAATCTGACTTGTATCTATAAACTGTAGGTCGTCGCTCATGTATTGTTGACACATGCATCTATTGTCGTACCTTCTCATTTCGATTGTGTAAATCCTTTTTGTTTCCTGGTATGACGTCTCTGCAGGACTGTGTGGTTGTGTATGAAGCGCTGTTTGATCTTCGTCTTCCTGACTCTGCTGTTTGCTTCGTTGCACCTGTGATTGTTGTGTGTGGAGCTTTCAACCTCAGCGGGGGTCTAGATAGCAAACTGAACCGAGAACCATGTGATTTAGTTGATTAATCATTTGGTTTAGTGAACACAACAGAGACATCTTCAATTCTATGCACTTAACAAAGACTAACAAAACGTTGTGATTTATATTCAGATACATTTTGGAATGATTCGCCGAGTCCCTTTTTATTTGTATAGCGCCAAATCATAACAGACGTTATTCTCATGACACTTTTAATGAGCAGGTCTAGACCGACTCCTGTCAATGGAGAGCTGAAAAGAAATTGAGACCGGTTTGGAATAAAATTAGATTTGGATCATCTCTGGATGTTAAAGGGTTAAAGATCCTTGGCCAGTAAAGCTGATTCTGACGTTCAAGGGGATGGAGATGGAAAGAGAGACCAAGGGTTCAGTGTTCTGCTCTATTTTCTTGATTTAATTAATTCTACCTGTTTTTCTTTTCTTGATAAACTCATTAATACCTGACACTTTTGTAATATTGTATAATTTAATGCCAATAAAGCCTATTTTGATTTAATTTAGAGAGTGTGCTTGTGTTGGTGGGTCATACAGACACAGAGAGAGCGACATCGTCACACAGAGGAGAGAGAGAGCGAGAGAGAGAGAGCGAGAGAGAGAGAGAGAGAGAGAGAGAGAGAGAGAGAGAGAGAGAGAGGCCGATAGGCAGTCGGATGCAGAGACACTGCGTCCTGATTGGCTGAGAGAACCTCTTGTATCTGAGTGGAAGAAACAAGAGCGAGAGAGAGAGAGAGAGAGAGAGAGAGAGAGAGAGAGAGAGAGAGAGAGTTTACACAATTCTCTCTCTCTCTCTCTCTCTCTCTCTGCTGATGCTCTGGTCTTTTCCCTTTTCTCTGTCCACGCTCTTTTCATCTTTCTGCCTCTCTCTCTCTCTCTCTCTCTCTCATCTCTAATATCGCTCACTCTCTGCTCTCTCTTACTCTCTTCTTCCCTCTCTTTCATCCATACCCCCCCCCTTATCTGTCACTCACTCCCTCTTTCCTCTTCTTCTTTTGGTTTTCGTTCCCTCCATCTTGTATTCCCACTCTGTCTCCCTCTTTTCCTTCCGTTATCTTCCTAACTCCTCTCCCTCCAACGGCTTTACATCCATCTCTCCGCCTGTTCTCCAGCCTCCCTCTCTCTTTACGTCTCTAATTCTTCATGTTTTGTTTCTAATGTAATGAACTTCATTTACATTCTAAGCCATATGAAACGACAAATGTAAATCAAAGAAATACATTGATGAATAAGCTGGCATCGTGAATCTCTCTCTCTCTCTCAAATGCAAATTTCAATTTAGCATCATCGACAGGATTAAACACAATATTTACAAAGCAGGTTGTACAGTCTCTCTCTCTCTCTCTCTCTCTCTCTCTCTCTCTCTCTCTCTCTCTCTCTCTCTCTCTCTCTCTCTCTCTCTCTCTCTCATCCAGGTTCAGCTCCTCAACGCGTTCAGTTTTCTGAGCCCCCCCGCTGTGGGCCTACAGATGAACCAAGCGCTCCTCACTGCCAGCCTACTTGCAGAAATACAAGCATGCATTTAGCCTATATAGGCAGAAAGACACACACACACACACACACACACACACACACACACACACACACACACACACACACACACACACAGCATACTGTAAAGGAGGAAGGAGGGGGTGCATTTCTTTTCCCTTCAGTGAAAAAAGAGGCCATCTCTGTGATACACAAATCCTTTTGGCACCATGGGAACGAGGTTACTACATGAAACGTGACAAGTTTGTTCCCATGGTGCATGAATGTTGGTGGAGACATAAACCGTTACACAACAAGGTGATTCTATATACAGTAGTAGAAGGTCAGGCAGGTCAAGGTATGTAGATGTGTAGCTCCATTTACAAAAGGACCAGTACGGTGACCTTATGTCATGAAACGCACAAAAACGGCATCAGGAGGATTGTAAAAAAAGAACTGGTGGGGAGGAGGAGAAGAAGGACGATGGGACACCAAGAAGGAGAAAGAAATGGAGCAAATGAGCCGAAAAAAACAAACATTCTGAAAGGCAGAAAATGGATTCAACCTCCAGTAGGGACATAAAAGGTGCAGCAGTGGACTGAAACACACACACAGCGAGGGCGTCTCTGAATTATTCTTTATATAAAATGAGAGTTTTAGCCGAGCAGTGAAAACGGTCAATAATGTGCCTCCAGCTGTGCTCATGATGCTTCAACCTTTTTGTTTTTTTTTACTGCAGCAGATGTCAACGGGGAGGCAGTCGGTAGATTATCAAAGGGGGATGTGGAGTTTTCATTTATTACTCTCACTGTAACATCAACACTTTTGGGAGTATGTTTAGTAAAACAGCGATGACGATGGATTCGGATGATTTGAGGATGTTGCAGTGGGTCAAGCCCAAAGGCAAAGGGGCGCCCCTTTCTTTTAATTAGTCTTAAAATTCCCATCATAACAGCAGAAATGAAGAGCGCCACATGTTTGGTGTGCACATTATTTTGTAAGGCACACTGTCTCTCAGTGGCTCATAAGATTTGTTAAGGGGAGAAGGAACTCACTGGGTGCTAGATCAAGTTTTTGAGACTGGAAAATGTCACATGTTGGTTTTGTGTACTAACGTTTTGAAGCCTAAACTTGGCCTTTTGGCTGACGCCATCTTGGTTTCTTTGGCAAAAATAAAGTGAAAAAAACCTGTTAGGATGTGTATGACTGCGTCTGGAGTCACAAGCTTCATTTTTATGGTAATAACCTAAAAATATATATATATATATATAAATGGGGAGCAAGGTATTCTCTCTGTACCTTTTGTGTTTATTCATGAGGAAAACCTCTAAGACCTTCCATACCTTTGCTAAAATCAATCCATGACACCACTGAGGGCGTGTGCTTTGCATGAGTTATTGGGCCTTTGTTGCCGGTGAGTAGGACGGTCACATAAAGTAGAGTAGAGAACCGCTTCTGAAATATTAGCTCTTTAGTCAACACAACATGCGCAGTAGCAGCTGGACAGCGGCGGCACTGATCCATATTCTGCTGTTTGCTTTGTCACGGCTGTCGAGAGGGGAGGAACGTGAGCCGAATCGTAGCTGCTTGTCCTGAGCCTTCAAGGAATATTGATTGGAGTGTAAACGCACACACACACACACACACACACACACACACATGCATACACAAAGTCTATAAACAGGCACAAAAAGGCAGAGCTGCACGCACAAGCTGGAGAAGAGTGAAAGTTTGGACAGATAACCAGGTGACAGATGGACAGAGAGGCTGCAGGGGCATGTGGGGAAAACTTTAGATCACATTCGCCGTGGCTCTAAAAAGCACTGAAAACAGTTCACCCTGTTGGTCAGGGTGAGCTTCAAGTACTGCAGAAAAGATAGATACAAATGCATTTCACCTTACTGACTGACTCACACCCGTTGATTATCAGGTAGCGACCAAAATAACCCAGTACCAAGCAGCAATGAAAGTTTCCCGGTTAAACGATCGATCCTTGTTGTGCCCAGATCTAGAAAAGATGACTATTTGTTTGGTTTTGCTCCCACAGCCAGCTACAACCCATGAAGCCAGGGTTTACCTGGCGGCACGCGGCTCTGAACACGGAGATATCTGAGCCGGTGGCTAGTAGCTAACAGCGCGAACAACGGCAACAGCGCTGACGGAGCTAACAGCTCGGTGGGCAAAGCTTCCATACCAATTCTGTATTTGTCATGCAGGTGACACCCCTTTATTGAATGCAGTTGAATTCAAAGGAATCCACTGAGTATGTAGAAAAACAATGGTTGTGGTTACAAAATTAATTGCTTTAAAGTCTCTAAATTCAGTAGGACATTTCTCCTGAAGCCCTGAAGACTTTAAGGGGACTACAGCTGACTTCTACTACTAAACTTTCAGAACTAGTCCAGGTGTTCAGAGCACAAAGTGCTGTCCTCTTGTAAAAACAGAGCCAGTTGTCTCATCAAACCATCTCTCATTAGCTGTTACGTGTTTTTAACTCCTGTTAAGACCAGGACTCGTTGTTGTAAATCTAGTGCATGTCTTGAGAATTTAATGCAGGGCTTCGCTCATTAAAGCAGCATCACTAAAACATCTTATTACTCTTATTACTTTCATTATGTAGCAGCCATAGCTCTGCGGTGGTGAGGTGGGACCCTGATTCTCAATGAACGAGGCATCAACACCACACATGGAGCAAACACCTCTGAATTTATGACCAGCGCTTGTGATCGAGCATCACCATCGAAATAGCTTGTGCTACCTGTTACAACGCACTTCTTTTGGTGAAACCCCCTCTCCTCAGTATGTAGTACATCTACAACTGATTGGTGATGAAACTGGCTGCTCGTCTGTGCTCTGTTTATAGCACTGTTAGCTCTGTGTTCAACGAGACAATGTCTGACAAACTGCAATAGTTATCACTCGTAGCCAAAGCCTCAAAGCCCCAGAAAACAATGCTTCATTTGTTATGTATTTTTACATTTTTAAAATTCAAGATCATTAGAATTGTAAGAACTCAGCTAACTTCTTAATCACGATTGTGTGTTTTCATCAGATTTGCTGTCAATGTAAGCAAAAAAAACCACAACTGTCATCACATTTTGAATCGAAATGCTCCTAAACTCTGATTGGTGGACGGAAATAAGTGTCATCACCCCTTTCCCAACTGAGCCCTGCCCTCCTCAAAACCAGTGAGAAAAAGCAAGGACGAAACACAAATACGGAAATTCCTCATGTGAGAGATCAACTCCTTCTCACTCCCAACTCATCAAACACAGGACGTTAGCTCAGGATACAGCTGTTTGTGTCCCATGATGAAGTCTGATCTTACCATTGTTTTGTTACGCAATCATCGTACAAACTTGAGTTGTTTCGACCCAAACCACGAGCCTTTACGAAGCCTAACCAAGCAGTTTTGCTGCCTAAACCAAACCAAGTAAACCTAAAATCTAAGTCAACCTATGTTGAAAGTTTTATTTCAAAAGTACACTTTGTAGCGAGCGGAAAGTGACATGTAATTTGAAGTTTAGGGCCACTGACCGAGCGTCGGTATTTGACCAGGTGTGATTGAGAACGTGTGTTCATTGAGGACTTAATACACAATACAAGGCTCTGATTGCTGCTGGTTAGATATTCTGATCACATCATGAACGGAACACAACAGAAACGTCTCCACAGCTCTGAAGGCAAAACCAAATATGGCAGAAGAATTAAAGAACCAAATTACATCTTGCAGAATTCGGTTCATGCACATGGGTAATTAGGACATACCAACAACAAAAATGTGTGTGTGTGTGTGTGTGTGTGTGTGTGTGTGTGTGTGTGTGTGTGTGTGTGTGTGTGTGTGTGTGTGTGTGTGGGTGGGTGGGTGGGCGGCGGACAGTGTGTGACCTGGGCGTTACCGTGTTTGCCAAGAGTGTGTGAGTTCTCCTCAATAATGTTTGTGAGTAGTTCAACAGTATGTATTAAGGAAGTACATCGTTTAGTTGCTTTTATGTATTTGAGTGTCT
>NW_027176389.1:76928-100342 GCF_023349555.1 Cebidichthys violaceus
ACCAGCAACCAGCAACACCAACCAACCAACAACAACCAGCCAACAGCAACACCAACCAACCAACAACAACCAGCAACAACAACCAACAACCAGCAACCAGCAACCAGCCAACAGCAACACCGGTAACTCAAAGAAGACAACTTATGTAAAGACAAAGTGTGACTGTACAGAAGTGAACTAAATGTGCGCTACACATACAAACGAATGCACTGTTTATTTAATATGATATTGAGAAGTCGGGTTCTGTATTTCTTTATCGTTGTGGAATCAAGGTTCTGGATGTTTCCTGGCCTTTGAGTAGCAGCAGTGACGCATCATGTTGCTTACTTTGTGAAAAGTGAAACTGATCTTGAGTGTCCAGCGTGTTTGGCGTCAGTTTCACTGGTTTGATTTGTGGAGTTCCTGTACTGACTGTTCAAACAGAAAGCACTGAATTCATTACTGTCGGTTCCTTTATGCTCAGATACCTGATGTGTGCTTGAGTTGGTCAAACAATTGATGTTCTTCCACAATATGGAACTATTACTCTTAGCCTCTAATTCACATTAGCTTTACTTCGTCAGGGACAACTTTGTTCAAGTACTGAACCATGATTATGATGAGTGAAACAAACGTTATCATCATTTATCTGTTTGCTGAACTCGATGAGGAGACAATGAGTGTAAACTATGAAGATGAGTGCACACATGACTTAATGCTGGATGGAGATTTTGATGTATATAAAAACTCTCTACGTTTTCAACCTTTTTTTTTAAAAGAAATGTTATCAGATTGAGCGCAGACGCCGTGTCAGCATATTCTGTCTGCTTGCACCTTGATTCAGCAGCATATGCCACACTTTCCCAGACTCTTCCCATGTGTTGTTTTGCGACAAAGCAAAACAACACATGGTCGGATTGTTGCAAAGATTTATTCATAATCTCCCATCAGGCAGTTAGCGCCCCCCCCCCCTCACTCTGGGGTCTTACAGTCAGGAATTTGTTGATTGGCTGCGATGGTGATGGAGCGGTAAACTCCTGTTGAAGTGTGACCGTAATCCCTGAGCTCGATCCGTACAGTGAGCTTTTTGGAAAAGTGCCTGGACCACATGCTTCAGCTGGCCGGCGGCCACACTGTATACACACACACACACACACACACACACACACACACACACACACACACACACACACACACACCAACACACGTATGCGACCCCGACTCAGATGGAAATAGATGTAGGCACCATAGCACACACACACTAGCAGATTTTTTTAAAAACATGAACACATTCTCATACTTTTCATTGCATTTCAATGTTCCCGCCAAAATATACAATGCACTTCTGTCTCCTATAGGTATTAACACAATCATACACATAGCGCATTCTGATCAAAGAGATGTTTGCATATGACATAAAGCACATTGAGAGGAAGTACAGTGTAAGACATGCAAAGTTACAAACTAATATTAGAGATTTTTTTTTAAATGTACCCCTAAAAGTCAGTTCTTTTACGAATGAAAGCCCCTAAAAAGAAAACCTACAGTTGATATTTTAAAACAAACGATAATAGCCATGTTTCCATGCAAATGTATCACAAATTCTAACAGGACTTTGAGAGAAGCATTATTAGGAGTTGCTTCATGGATATAAAGAAGCACAAGATGACGTCAAAAGTGCGCCAGTCGAGCCTCTAACGGGGATAAACGATGCAGAAGACCGGACGTCAATACGACATTTCTGTTAGTTTCATGTGTTGATGTGAAGAAGGCCGCGTCAGGATCCGCGTGGAGCGATGAGACCCTTTGAATCTGCCGCTCTTTGTCGCCTCTTGGACGTTGAAGTCGTACGCCTCGTGCACGGCAGCATTTATTCCTTGAATCTGTTGCCGTTGCACTTGGCTGCTTATATCGATATTTCCCGAACCTTTTCACCTCAGCCAAGCGTAAACACGCATCATCGTCGCTCCTAGTAAGACGCTGATTAGCACAAACATGCTCGCACATGCACCCCGTTAAAAAAGACTCTTTCACCCACATAGATCAAAACAACGAGCAATGTCCCAACTCTACCTCTATGTGTTCTCTCAATCGGTAAGATCACACACACACACACACACACACACACACACACGGCCGCTGTTCCGGAGTCCATTATAATGAGGCTTACATGTCAACAGCGACGCAGACTAACGCTCTGTCACTAAACAGCAAAACTGTTGACAGTGTCAGCAGCCAACATAAAGGATTTCAACCGAAGCCCAAACAGTGCTGAGCCCCGATAGGGGAGGTGGTGATCTAATGTGAGTCCATGGGAAGCAGCGCTGCAGTATTGACTCAACAATTTCACATGATGGCACCTGTTACCGTTCACTTATTTTCATTCTTTATTAGAACTCCTTTTTCCCCCTTCCATCGCTCCGCTGCCGTTTCCTCTCCGAGCGCTCACCGTAGAGGAGCTGTAATTTGTTTCTTTTAAGTTGCTGCGACCTCATCACCCACAGTATCAGCTCTGCATCGCCGGATTCTCACCGAGCCTGAGAAGCTTATATTTTACAGTCGCACTCACTTAAAGTCGCGCTGCACAGTGGGTTGGTGTCAGCGAATACCACAAAAATGTAAACATAACCTTTGGAAACTTCGCCACGTGTTGATGTATGCACTGCCGACACCTTCTGAAATTGATACGCATGCCTCGGGGGTCTGAAGGGAGCAAAGATCAGTTTGCGTAATGATTAAGAGTCGGTTTGAATGGGAGTTAATGGCCTCAAGATTACAGAATTAGGTGATTTGACCTTGCGCTGATAGCGAGCATAGCGTTCTGTAGCACAGCGGTGCGTCTCACCACGCCTTAAGTCGTGTTGATTCTTTTATGTTCTCTCCAGACTCCACCTGCTCATTATGTGTCGCGCAAACTGTAGCAGGCTGATGGGAACATACCAGGTTTAATGGTGATGCAATGGTCTTGTTGTGGGTTTGCATGTTGTGTAAGTATATGTTGTATTAGCTTTGTGTGACACTGTGGGGATGCAGACTCATTGGCCCTTAATGAAGGTGTACACTATGTAATGTACACTAAGACCATTTTCATGAAGCACTGATGCTGTATAGTGTGTGTGTGTGTGTGTGTGTGTGTGTGTGTGTGTGTGTGTGTGTGTGTGTGTGTGTGTGTGTGTGCTGTTATGTCATCACAGGGCTTTTAGGAGGGCTCTGTCGTACTGTGGGCCTCTTTGTTGAGTACGGTTAGAACAAAAACAGAGCAATGTAATACTTTTTCTTTTGGTTATGCGAGACATAAGTGGTACACTGTAGCGCCAAGTAGGAGTTTTGCTGCTTGCTAGCTAGCTAACTATGTTAGCTCACTTACATTCATCGCTACATCCGTAGCTATTTTAACAGAAGTTCTTCGGAATAACCAATGACTGTATGTAAGAAGTGGACCTAGTCACCGTGACATCACCCGTTGGTTTGTCGACCATCGCTTTGAGGCCTGGACTTTGACGCTTTGGCCGTCGCAATCTTTTTTGCAACCAGAAGTGACACAAGAGGGTGGAGCTAAGTGCAACTGAACGCTGAATAAGAATTTTTAGGCGACCAAAATGTTAATAAACTTTAATTAATTAACTGAAAACACACTGTGAAAGAGTTAAAGTTGTAAGACGAAAGCAGACAACTCCCAGACCGGACAACGCTGTGGTAGCGACCTGTCACTCACTGTGTAGCCCCGCCCCTAAAGCATCCCCTGCTTTATGGTCTGTTTGACTCTAAATGGAGCATAATGTACTAAATGAACATCATGCTGTATTGAAGAAGACTGTAAACTATTGATTGAGACCATAAACTCATGTTTACAATGTTTACTGAGGGAATAAATCAAGAGAGAAGTAGAGTCATTTTAGACTAGACTTCTATACAACCAGAGGAGTCGCCCCCTGGTGGACACTAGAGAGAATGCAGCTTTAAGACACTGCTCTTGAAGGTTTTCTATGAAGTAAATATGAGGGTCATTAATGTGACAACCATACTGAATGAACTTTGCACATCATGCATCATGGCAGAGAGTGCCCTGAGAGCGTATGGTCACGTCTCAACGGACCCATTCTGTTTATTTTCTCCCTAGGGAACCCTGAAGTCATCACAGATACTCAGGAAGCACTCGTGCAAAGTTGATGTCAGGCAATCGTAGTGTCTACAGTTTTGTTTTCCAGCAGGGAAACAGTTGCTGTGGAAACATCATACCGGGAATATTTTGGATCCTGTGCTTCCAATCCCATGTTATTCCACATAATATCAGCAGACACCAGGCAAGACAAACATTTCCTTGCTTGGTAGGCCGAGTTTGCTCCCTCTGTTCTCTGTCTTTGAGCGTGTGTGTGTGTGTGTGTGTGTGTGTGTGTGTGTGTGTGTGTGTTTGCAGTGTCTGGACACTGACAGATGAGTTGGTCAGGACCAGAACAACTTGGAGAGTTGGTAAAACAAAAGAAAGTCCGACATGCTATCAATCTATCTGTCGTATCCATTTATCTGTCTGTTACTGTCCTCCCTGTGGCTTATCTCCTGTCACCACTAGGAGGCTGTGAGGAGTTTTAAATTCCTGCTCTCCACACACTGATGAGTGTCTGTCTGTCTCTCCCCGATGTGAGACACAGAGGCTTCCTTTTAATGTTAAGAGTCTCCTCTACAGACTTCCTATTAGCCCCCTGTGATGGGCTATAACACACACACCCACACATACACAGACACAGACACACACACACACACACACACACACACACACACACACACACACACACACACACACACACACACACACACACACAATGTATAGAGTGGCTGGAAAATGAGGATGCGGTGCTGGTAAAGTGAATGTGGAAAACTTGAGCGGGTGAGAAGATCTTTTGTGTTGATAAAGCAGATCAGTGTGTGTGTGTGTGTGTGTGTGTGTGTGTGTGTGTGTTTGTGTGTGTGTTTGAAGAGAGAAGCAAACATTTAAGCTGATGGTTTGTATAGTGGTTTGACTCGTGTGTTGGTCAGCGGGTCAATGTAGGCGACTCGATGCAGTTTGATTGATCAGTCTGTACATTTGCCGTAGAGACAGTCTGGCTCTTTGTTTATGTCTCTGTAGGGACATGTGTCTCCCTGAAGTAACGTTTGGCGTTCGGGAACGGTCGAAGTTACCTCAGTAAAGTTCATCCTCGTAAATGTATCATGACATCGCATACTGCACTCCTTGCTGTCATCTTTTTGAAGCTATGTCTAATACACACTGTGGCACCACCGGCTTTACAGAACCGGTGTCTCCATGCTACATTTTGTCAAGCTTGAAATAGCAACGGCAGCTCGGGGGGGGGGGGGGGGGGGGGCATGACCTAGGGTCGCCTATATCTGCAGCTCCCCTCGTCTTTACGGAGCTCTATCGTGAGTTTCGGCTCGTTGTTTGGCTGTCTGGCTGCAACTGTACAGCTCCGGTTCACTCTCGCCGCTCTCTCATAGTGTCATTTCAGATGCAGCTTGCAGCTGTTTTCATAAAAAAAAAAAAGCTAAAAAACTCCAATGTACTCTGCCTGCTCAACACTATACGGCAGACACAAAGAACTAGCGACCAGCTGCTGAACATTGTGGAGCATTTAGAGACTAAAGTGTGAGATATGTGTTGGTGGAGACCAAAAGCAGAGCTATATTATTGCACTAAGTTCATAAATATCAACTTAAGGCGACGATAGGTCAGTGGTGTGTTCACTACCAGTTTGTGCCGCTGCCAAGTGGAAACTAAAATCTGTTACTGCAGGTTTAAATAAGACAGCTTCGGTGGGGAACTGTGGTTTTAAACATTAACAGGCACTTCCTGTAGTCTCTCTGCGAATGACTGTTGGATGGTTGGAAAGGGAGAGACGACAGACTGTAAATATTTCTGTCCCTCAAGGACATTTGGTCAGCTCACTGTCTCAGGCACACAAGGCTTCGGTAGAGACGGGTAGAAACAGTCCGTGAAATAAACCTTTCGTTAAGAAGTTCGGTCCAGATCGGGTGACGTCAGGTGTGGACCGGTCTGGACTGCATAGACTGGTCACCCGGTTAAGCATTGAAGGTCCCTGCATTCATTTCATCCACATTTTTCTTTATCCTCACCTCTTTAATCTATTTTCCTCTTAATTTCCTGCTCTTTTCCTACGTCCTTGTTTTGACTCTTTGCCTCTCTGCCTAACTTATTGTCATCCTCTCATCTCTTTTGTATTTCTTTTTTGCCTTGAGGAGGTTGGTCCCAGGTGCATCCCATCTATCATGCGTTTGTGTATTTATGAGTCTGATGTGTGTGTGTGTGTGTGTGTGTGTGTGTGTGTGTGAGCATGTGTGCACCCGTACATTAAGCCTGAAAATGTGGACAACGTGTGATATGCCAAGATTTATACCAAAGTCGATATACTGCAATCCCAGAGCACATTTTCTGTGTGTGTGTGTGTGTGTGTGTGTGTGTGTGTGTGCGTGTGTGTGTGTGTGTGTGTGTGTGCGTGTGTGCGTGCTAACGTCTCTCTCGTCACTCAGACTGGATTCATGCCGCTCCTCTCTGGTAGTCTATTAAACATGAGCGTCGGTATCTGCAGCCACGCTGGGTTTGGTGATGAGGTGATTCGGAGTTCAGAGGAGTGTGTTTTTATCAAAACAGCAAGAACAAAGTTGTGATGAATGAAACCACAGTTACACAGACTCATTGCGTTCTGAAAGACTGTAGCCAGATCTGCACCATTTACTTCCACTAACCCTTTATTACTGAAAGAATGCAAGTCATATTTTTGTAGTTTTGAGCTTTATTCATATAGGTAGTGAAACCATTGTTCACACCAAGCTACTTGCTGGTGATACGGGAACATGCCGACGTCTGTCCGTCGTAGACGTCCATCACATTTCATAGAACTGAGCTATTCTTGTGCAGCTTTGACCTGCCGTATTTGCAATAGTTTTTCTGTGCAAGGAGAGATCATCACAGACATGTTGGGTTCACTCACTCCTGGATTTTGTTGTAGAGATGATGTAGAAATGTCCTTCAAATAACTTCCGCAGTTGTTCTGGTTACTGCTCTTAACAATAACAAAATATTAGATTTTTGTTTGACAATTTTGATGTAAAATATAAAATATACTAATTTGAATTTCTACCAAGTAAAAGTACGGCGGCAACGTCGCAATATTTTAGAGAGGAAATGTGCTAAATGTAGCACAGTAAAATATTTAAAGTAGCTTAAAATGAACGGAAATACTCAAAAATGTATCTTAAGTACAGAGTCTTTTCAAGTAATTGTACTTAGTTACCTTCCACCACTGCTCTATGAATACGCTTTTATTTTAAAGAATGAAAGTTCATGCTCAGTTTGGTTGTAAACAACGATGGTGATTGGATGGCAGAGGGCGAGGGGGGTGTGGTTTCTGTACTACATGTACTACGAGAGGCAAACACGCAGACAAACACACACATGCACATAAACATGTGTTCTAGTGACATCACACATGAGAACAGAGAAGTGAGTGGATGCTGTAGAGAGAGTGAGTGTGTGTGTGTGTGTGTGTGTGTGTGTGTGTGTGTGTGTGTGTGCGTGCGCTGCCCTACTTCCTAAAAGATCAATATTGTTATAAATTAGACTTGAGGGCTGAAACTGGTCGTGACCTCTGGTCCAATATGTATCTATATGTGCAAACATACATACTGTAATGTGTGTACGTGTGTGTGTGTGTGTGTGTGTGTGTGTGTGTGTGTGCATCTCTACATATAGTGTAATAGATGAATGTGTCTCTATTCTAGGTGTGTGTGTTTCAGTGTTTGAATGTGTGCAACTTTATGTCTCTTTGTTTATGTCCATTACGTGTGTGTGTGTGTGTGTGTGTGTGTGTGTGTGTGAGCTGGATTTACTTTTTGTTGTCTTCTCATGTTAAAATCCGAGCAGAATCTCTCTCTGCTGCTGTGAGTTGGAAATTAATTAAGCAAAGAAGTGGAACAAAGGATTATTAATTCAAACTCTGGAGTTGGTTTGGCTGCACTGACGAGAGACAAAGCAGCTCCTCCTCTGTGTCTCAGCACTAATAGCTAGCTGAAGACTTTTACCCAGGACACCGCTGTTGATTTGACCCTTGTTACATAAGAAAGATTTGTTATGTTGTTGATTTGTTATTAATGTCTGGGTTGAACATTCATAGTTATGTAATTAAGAAGACAGTCGGTAATAATTGGCGTCTTCTTTTGTAAGACATATTTTTGATAAAACGTCACCATCGGCACTAACCTCTGTGACAAATGCACTGCGCTTCCTGTGACTGCTTCACAATAAGAGTCTCTGTTATTAGCCCGTTGAATGCTCTTAATGTGAACCAGCAGCAGCGGGGACATGTTTGCTGTAGCAGTAACTTAACACCTGGTGGAGAGTGAATCCCTCGTGAGCAGGCAGGTGACTCTGTGGAGATGATGCATGACTTTCTGCAGCCCTTCACGGGTCAATGGTGGCAGCGATAACAAACAAAAAGCTGGACGGAATGTACGAAAGAAAAGATAAACTTCCTACTAACATGGAACATGAACACATAAATACATAATTACAAAAATAGATTATGAAGAAACATAAATAAATATGTGAACAAGAACATTGAATACTGGAAAAGCAAAAGTGCAGAGTAATGCCTAATAATAATAATAATAATAATAATGATAATAATAATAAAGATACTTGAGCAAACAGCAGATGAGTTTTCACTTTAAAGCATCAGAAAAGTGTTTATTTAATGCCGGTAAAGTGTGGGAATGACAGAAGACAGGAAGTGAAAGCAGAGGCGAGAAGGTGCGAGAGCTCGTGTCTCGTTGTGTTTCTTGTTGACTAGAGGGCCGCGGCGTTGATGATGGGCGACATATTCTGGGTCAGAGGTCAGAGGTCACAGTGACTGACGGGCCCAGGCGCCGCCTCCAGACCGACGGACGTGACTGACTGACTGACGGGCGGAGAGGAGCTGGATGTCAGAATCAAAGAGGGGATGGTCTGCAGGGAGGACCAGTCCTGCTGGTGTGATGATGATGATGATGATGATGATGATGATGATGATGATGAAATAAGTACATTCAAACTAAACAGCAAATAATACAGATGTATTATTCGCAGTAACAGCACAAGTAATAGAACAAGTGGCAGCACTTTGTAGTAGTGGTGTTGTACTTGCTATAGTAGTAGTAGTAGTAGTAATAGTATTAGTAGTATTACTGCAGTAATAGTAGTAGTAATTGCAGTAGTAGTAGTAATAGTATTAGTAGTAAGACAATTGGAAGCAGTTCAGTAACAGCAGTAGCGGTCTTATAATGGGATACAATAGAAGTAGCAGCTACAGTATAAATAATGTTCATAGTGACAGTTACAGTAGTACTGTATGTAATGTCAGTAGTACCATGAAGTGATAGTAGAAGCCTAATATCAGCAGTAGTGGTAGTAGTACCGGTTTTGTTGTACTAGAGGTAGAAATGAGAGAAGTAGCAGTAATTGTAGTAGCAGGATCTGTTGTAGTTCATGTACTAGGAAACAGTTAGTATTAGTAGTTGTAGTAGTAGCAATACTTGTATTTGTAGTAGTAGTACTTGTAGTATTACTGCACTAATAGTAGTAGTAGTAGTAGTAGTAGTAGTAGTAGCAGCAGTAATAGTATTAGTAGTAACAGTACTGTGTTTGTAGTAGTAGTACTGTACTAATGGTAGTAGTAGCTGTAGAATCCCTGTGTTTGTAGTAGTAGTGGTGATGGTGGTAGTAGTAGTAGTAGTAGTACTGTACTAATGGTGGTAGTAGTAGAAGCTGACAGTCTGTCAGTCTGTTAATCTGGTCCTGCAGAGATCAGATGTTGAACCTTCTGCCCTCTTTAGCCAGATGATGACGCTGTAATCTGAACACACACACACACACACACACACACACACACACACACACACACACACACACACACACACACACACACACACACACACAGTAACCATAACTCATTTCATGAAATCCTCTGATAGCCTTTGACATGTCGTCATTACATCCTGTTTTAAATTCATACTCTGACTCACTTTAATAAACTCTCTGTCACAAAAACCAACAAATACGTTTGTACATTCACACTGTTGAGATGACAAATGAAGTGGATTAAATCATAAAAAACACAACAACAACAACAACAAACACGGCACAATAACAATAGGACATAATAATACCTTTCATAATAAAGTAGAAAAGCATCGTTTTAAATTATGCTTTTGCTTTTGGGTAGTTGGATAGTTTCATTCTATTGTGTTATTATATGTTAAAGTGTGTCCTCGCAACCTATCATTTGTTTTCAAAAAGCACGTTTATGTAAAGCACTTTATGTCTGAAAGGAGGCAAAAAAATCTGTTTGTGTAAATATTATTCTGCAAATATGTCTTCTGCACTTCGACACATTCTACACAGACATATAATATCCATTCATTCTTTTCTTTAAAATCATGTTTGTTTGTCTTGTATGTGTGTGTTTACCTGCATTACAACGCAGAGTTAATGAGTAACCAACCTCTCTCACACACACACACACACACACACACACACACACACACACACACACACACACACACACACACACACACACACACACACACACACTCTCCGTTGACCTCGATGACTCCTGCTCGCCCTTCCTGCCGTTTGCCGCTCACCCATCATGCAGCTGTTATGCTTACTGCAGCACTCAGTTTCCTCAAAGGCAAACCATTAACGGGGACGCAGCGCCATGACACGCCGTTCTCCTGATAACCGAGGTGCACCTCGTTAAACCCCCAGCACACACACACACACGCACACACACACACACACACACACACACACACACACACACACACACACACACACACACACACACACACACACACACACGGATGACTTTGTCAGAAGATCAAGTGTGGTCTTGATAAAGAGCTGCCAGTCGCCTTTTAAACCAGGATCAGAGTCACACAGAAATATCTAAAGGAGCCTTTTTAATTCATTCATTTTATTCAACACAAAACATTTCTTTATGGACTTGGCCTTGTGTTTGCATGTCGTCGAAACGGGAAATATTGTTACTTAAACTGTTGCATAAAGATTTTCCTTAATTATGATGCCTTTTATGATACCAGTATGTCAACAGCGTCTCATATTTTGATTTGTGCTGTCTTGGGTCCTAAAAATTGATTTTTTTATTTTTTTTAATCAGGATTTGCTGGCGCTGACACTTTTGGTCACATGACCAGCTGAAAGGGAGCGTGTGTGTGTGTGTGTGTGTGTGTGTGTGTGTGTGTGTGTGTGTGTGTGTGTGTGTGTGTGTGTGTGTGTGTGTGTGTGTGTGTGTGTGTGTGTGTGTGGTTAGTGGGGTCGTCGAGTGGTGACCAGCAGAGTTATTGATGCCGGTGACCTTCAGGCCCTGAAATGACGGCGGTCTTCTCAATAATGGATTGGACTGCTCTTATGGGGAAAGCTCTCTGTGTGTGTGTGTGTGTGTGTGTGTGTGTAGGTGTGTGCGTATGTTTGCCCATGTGTGCATGCGAGAGCGAGTATAAGACAATGACAGATATATAGCTCTTTATAAGCATATTTGTGACCGTGTGTGAGATGTGTTTGTGAAACTGTGTGTGTGTGTGTGTGTGTGTGTGTGTGTCTACCTGTCTGCGTCTGCAGTGTGAGTGAGGAGGTGCGTGGGGGAGTTCATGGCTCCGGTGCAGATGCTGCATATTTGTCTCTCTGCAGGAGGTTCGGAGACACTGAAGAGGCAGGGAGAAGCGTGGGGAGTCCTGTCAGGACCACGGACAGCTATCAGGAGGCTACCGCTGCCTTACATCTAATAATGTACAAATATAACTCACCACTTCAGTGCCTGCTTCTTTCAATCCATCAGAAGTGTGTGGTCTGAAAAGAGTAAGGTTTTCCCTTGTTGGTCGCTCTGACGGGACGTGGCGGCGGGGGAAGAGCGAGAAGGAGAATTCTGTGAGATTGGATGTAATCAATGTCAGTGATCGGTGATGGGAGTCCACATGGACCAGAACCAGTCTGCTAATCACTGAGCCACCCACAGAGTCCCAGATGTAAACAAACTGTCATGTGCAGACACACGCAGCCCAGTCACTAAGAAAAAAAAACAACGTTTCTGCAAAAATAACGGATATGCTTAATGTGGACTTTAATTTTTTATTTTGAATGTGGACGTTCCTGTTTTCGGGCAGAGCAAGTGATGTGTTACAACAAGCGACACACAGAGCAAGTGACGTAGTATATGAAGAGGCCAGCATTGAGAGTTATGTGGTATAATAACGTGAATTAAGAAGGGCAGGTCAAACAAACACAGGACTTTCACCCAGGAGACAGCTGTTGGTGACCCGCGTGACACATAAAGTTAACGTTGAGTTTACGCTTGTGGAGTAATGTTGTTGTTGTTAACATTTAACTAGAACATTTCCTGGTAATTATTTGACAGCTTCCGATGAACGGACTAAATGAGTTTCAGAAGGGTGTCAGAAGGAGCTCTGACTGCTTCTTTACATGCAGCTCAGCTTGGACACCATTGGAGGACGAGGAGGAGGTAATGTAGCTCGAGAAAAGAGTGATAAGAAGGGACGGCTGGAATGTGTGATTGGAAATCACATTTATTTTCATCACCTCATAGTGTTGGAAGTCACTGCTGGCATTTTCAACTTTCAGGTAATTGTGCAACAGACTGTTATAGAATTCTGGACTATTGGAGCGGGAAAAAAAAGCTTATTTTGATCCACTGGGATTGAGGTTTGAGATCCTCACTTCTCTGCATGCTGTAAGATATTTTCTGAAAGTCGACCGTTCAGAGGAAAAGCTTTGGTCCTTCTCAACACAGGAAACGAGTTGAATTTCATGCCACTGTTTGTCGCTGTCAGTCTGAATTGGGCGTAAGAGCAGCGGAAAGGTAAGAGCAGGTGACGGGGAGCTGAGGTGAGGAAAGAGACGAGGATGAGGAGGAGGTGGAGAGGAGGAGCAGGGGCTGCTGTGGACGCATTAGTCATCTGAGATTCACGGTGACGTTCTGCTTCACTCTGTGAGTCACTGTTCCACCGGAGAGGAGATGAGGAGCTTCTAAACGCTGCCGAGAGTCTCTACAGCTGGAACTTCAGAGTGAACAAGAGACGGACGAGGAGAGAGATGAAACATTTAGTGTAGTAAAGTTCAGCTGTAAAGGAACTCAGAGAGGAGAAACACAAAGAGCCAGAGGTTTAGAGGCAGGTAGCCGTCATACACACACACACACACACACACACACACACACACACATATATATATATATCTATTTACATCACACGCCTAAGTGGCACATCATTGGCTCCTTCATAACAAATGTGTGAAGAAGCATTTTCAAACTCAAAGAACTGCCCAAAGAAGTCTGAAAAATAAACGTGTCTGTGAATTGCTTTTTTGGCAGTTGTTCAATGATTTAAAACAAACAAAAAGCAACTTAAATGACATCATTTAAGAAGCTGGTAGAGCGTGACTGGTGACCTTTCATTAACAACATTCATTATTTGTCCCCGTTCCTTGTCTTTAGCAGGTTCTGCTGCTGGCGCTGTTTCAAATGAAATACTTTTTTTGGTGGATCTCTGAAAGCAGGACATATGGGGCAGGACGTGTAGCCTTATATGGCGTTATCGCGGCGTTAATTTAGCTAATTTACTATTTTAATAAACGATCATTGAAGAACGGGTGGCATTCATCAAGTTCACGCCGGTCATTCACACAGATACCTGAAGTCAGACGGTGCTGAATCTGACGTGGAACACAGAAATGTTGCTCCGTGTGGCCATGTTGTCTGCAGCTCCCTGACAGACTGCAGGACAGGTCCAGATATTCATCCTGCTAGATGTCTAGAAACGCTCCTGCGGCGCCACTTTCAACAGTTCACACATAACATGGCGCTCAAGCGGCAATTCAGCGAGCGCCAAGCCAACGGCAGTTTGCCCGTCATCTGGGGGTTTAGTCGGAGAGCAGAAAATAAGAACTAAAGTCATGTAGTGTGAAGAAGGTATTACTTCAACTGACTAATAAGATCAGCAATCAGTGTGATCTTAGATGGATGGATAGACTTGACTAACCCCAAAAGATTCACATATTCCTGTAACATGAAGTACAAAAGACTTGTGAGCATTTAGTGTGTGTGTGTGTGTGTGTGTGTGTGTGTGTGTGTGTGTGTGTGTGTGTGTGTTTCACTGAAATGCAAGTCAGGTGACTTCGTGCCTTTCATGCCTGAAATATGAACCCGCGCTGTTTTGAGGTAACAGTGATGAGAGACTGGAGAGGACGCAGAGCAGCGCCGTGTGTGTGTGTGTGAGTGTGTGTGTGTGTGTGTGTGTGTGTGTGTGTGTGTGTGTGTGCGTGCAGTCGTACTGCAGCAGACTCTGAGTCATACTATAACACTGTCTTACACACACACATAAACACGAACGCAGAGGATTTTATTTTTGGCCCAGAATTCCCGAATCATCATTAAATATTGAATAGTCTGTTTTTGCAGTAGCTCAATGAATTATTATGCCAAGATGAACTGTATTTTGTATGTTTTATTTAAATTTCTTTACTTTAACTTTGCAGTTTTTTTATTTCATTTTAAAGCTAAAAGTTCCCTCATCTCACTTCATCTTGTGTTTCTTCTTTTAGTCGTGTGTGACGTGGGAAGAAGGATTTGTAGTTTGTTCACTGGAGCGCCGTTTTCTCCAAGAAGTTCCTAATTTTAGTCTCTGGAACTAAAAGGTTCCTCCCATTGTTGTTTGCGCTTTCATAGCGGTCTAAAGACCTGGAGACCTGGAGGGCTGCTGGTCTTGTCTCTCTGCAACGACATACGCTGCTGCAGTATTTAGTGACGCATGTTGCAATGAAGCTAAGAGCGTCTCTCTCCACTACAAACCCTCTGTTGGGTGTTTGGTGGTTATTTATTTGTGCATACGAACGTAAGCGGTGTGAAAGAATCAGAAAAATATTATGAAAATCTCTATCTCTTTTTAAAAATGAGTCAGGATGCCTAGTTTCACTCTTAATGTCATCAAATTAAGAGAAAAATGAAAAGTTCCCAGTGCACTTTTGGGGCTTGAAAAGTCCCCAGAACTTAATTTGGAGTCTGGTCCCTGTGGTGGAAACGCAATGTCTTCCTGAAATGGTTTCCAGTCCCTGAGAAAAGTTCTTGTGGTGGAAAAAAGGGGCTTAGGTGGGGAGATGTGTGTGTGTGTGTGTGTGTGTGTGTGTGTGTGTGTGTGTGTGTGTGTGTGTGTGTGCGTGTGTGTGTGCGTGTGTGCGTATGCGCATGACAAGGTGCTAAAAGTGCTGCTACAGAAGCATGCTGTGTGTTTCGGTTTTAAGATCACTGAAGTGTCTGACCTTTCAGACTGAGCCACCTGCTTTCACACACACACACACACACACACACACACACACACACACACACACACACACACACACACACACACACGTGAAACTAGTTCAAAGCCAATTAAAAGCATCTTTAATGAAGAGACTCAAAAGAGGCCTCGAGAGGCTATTCCAGATCTTTGGAGGCCTCCGGCTATCCGTGTCCGGCCTGTGAACAGTCAGCAACAACTGGTCAGCGGACCTCAGAGTGTGAACAGGAATGTTTGGAAGGAGAAGGTCAGCAATGCAGGAAGGAGCCAAGGCATGGCAGTACCCTACAAACAAGCAGTAAAACATAGATTCTAAAGGCTGCAAGAAAACTAGGTCAGGGAGACGTGCTGTGAATGTGACTTCCTTTATGTAAACAGCCTATTTGGTTTCCCTTAAAGTCCGTATTACTAGCGCGTGAATGGTCTGTTATCATATCAGGATTAGTCTCTATTATAAGCTCAAGTCAATACCACTGAAACAATGGCAAAAAACAAACAAAATCCAAACAACACATTTATTTTTAATTTAAGAAAGCAGACAGCGCTGACTCAGCTGAACTAGAAATACATTTAGGATTGTTAGCAGGGCCTGGTCAACAAATGGGCTAACTAACTTAATTTAACTTAACTTAATTGGCTAATAAAAATAATAAAAATGTAATATTACCTGCAGAGTAAAATTAGAAAGTGGGTTACTTCCAGGCGAGTGTCTCAAAACCTGCATTCTCTCTAGTGTCCACCAGGGGGTGACTCCTCTGGTTGTATAGAAGTCTAGTCTAAAATGACTCTACTTCTCTCTTGATTTATTCCCTCAGTAAACATTGTAAACATGAGTTTATGGTCTCAATCTCTAGTTTACAGTCTTCTTCAATACAGCATGATGTTCATTTAGTACATTATGCTCCATTTAGAGTCACACAGACCATAAAGCAGGGGATGCTTTAGGGGCGGGGCTACTGTGATTGACAGGTCGCTTTCAGAGCCGTATACGGCGTCTCTACGTCACTCCTCCGCCGTCCAAATATGTTAACTTTAGTTTCATCGGTTGCTAAAAAAAAAAAACGTAGCGACGGCCGTAATCCAAGATGGCGTCTCGAGGCTTCAAAACGGCACGATGACTACGTCCGCTACGTCTGTGGGGTTGAGCAGAGTTAGCGGTTAGCGTTAGCATGGCTGATCTCTGATTCAGAGCGCATAATATTCTGCTCTTCAACCCTCTATCAGCCAGAAGACCAGACTTCACTCTCTTTGTCTTTATCTCCTGTCATTGTTTTCTTTCTTCCCTCTCTCTGTTCCTTTTTGTTCCTCTCACTTTCATGGTCCACCACCATTTATACTATCTTCACTCACTCGTCTCCTCCCTTTCGTCCGGCAGTTGCATTATCATCCTCGGCCGGGGAATTAACCGTGCCTCTGTGTGTATGTGTGTGTGTGTGTGTGTGTGTGTGTGTGTGTGTGTGTGTGTGTGTGTGTGTTGTATTTCTATCGTACCGCGGGGAGCAGCCGCTCTCTTTTGTGGCCCGCTGCTATTTGCAGAGTGTATCATATGAGCACAATGGCACAAACACACACACACACACACACACACACTGACCTTCACACACATGCATGCACACACAATTCTCACTTGGAAACACACACACACACACACACACACACACACACACACACACACACACACACACACACACACACACACAGAGACACTGATACTGAAATTTGCTCACATTTATGCAGACAAACAGTCTATGCACACCGACTACACACACAAGTACACAACATGACTAAAGAGCTAATCGGAACACACACACACACACACACACACACACACACACACACACACACACACACACACACACACACACACACTCACACAAAGGCAGGATGCTGTTTAAAGCAATCATAAATGCCACCAGCATGCATTACGGCCTCTCCTCCTGTAGGACTCTTCATCCTCTTGTATTCTTTATATTCATTGTGTTCTATTCTATTTGTCTGATATTGAGATATAGTTTCACAAAACGTTCATCAAACACAAAGTGGAAAATAACTTTGTGATAATGTGTTATGTTCTATACATTGACGTTTTATATAAATGAATTGCTGACAAGATATTAGAAGTGTATAGTATTATAGTATAAATGAAATGGTCAGCTGACTGATGTCCTCTCCACCACTATTCTGAATAATATGTCTGCCAATACTACACAGATAAACACTTAGTAGACATACTAATAATAACTAACAGTAAGAGGTAGATATGAATATGCTCAGATATATCTACATTATTAACAGTATAAGTGGTCATGTATGTGTGTGTGTGTGTGTGTGTGTGTGTGGGGGGGGGGGGGCATGCATTGCATATATATAGATATACACTCATGACTCATCTCAGGCTCCATCATGACTACAGTCACTCTGTCTGTGTCTACAGGTGTGTGTGTGTGTGTGTGTGTGTGTGTGTGTGTGTGTGTGTGTGTGTGTGTGTGTGTGTGTGTGTGTGTGTGTGCGTGTGTGTGTTACCTGGAGCTTCAGGCCGTCCTCTGAAGCGACTCCAGCTGTCCTCGACACACGAGAGACAGATGGCAGGAAGGACAAAAAGAGTCAAGAGACAATGAAGAGAATACAGCAGAAGTAAAAAAGAAGACAGACCTCATTCTGAACGTTTCTCATTCGGGACTATTTCCTTTCTTTTTTTAAGTGTCCTTTATTTAAGCAGAAAGGTCTCATTGAGATGCATTACGTCTTCTGCCACGATGTCGTACAAGCAGGGACAGAAGACAAGAATTAAGGCAAATAATGACAACAACAAACAACAAAAACATAAAGTATAAAGTACAAAGTATGGCAAACATGTCAAGGGAGGGTAAAAGCAGAATGCAGCTGTGTTCGTCTGATTGGGACCATGAGGAGAATCTTCTCTGATCTAGTGTTCATGGTGTTATTTATTCATTATTGTTTTTACATAGAATTTTTGAAGGTACTGCAGTTGCAGTATTTTCAGATTTTTTAAGTGATAAAAAAGAGATATTGAGAATTTCTTTCTGTATAAAACATTTGACTAATATGTCAACAAATTGAAACTTATTTTTTTAACCTGGTTTTATCCAGTGTTCAGATATCTGAAATGAATGAATGAAATTGCACATATTTGATACAGAAAAGCAGAATTTGCACTTTTAGAAGAAAAACTTTAAGTAAGAAAGTTCATGAGGGACATCTCCTCTAAATCCTTCCTCTCTGGATAAACACACACATTGCTGTTTGAAAGTTTCAAATGCTTTGAGCACCACCAGCACCATCCACCTCCATAGGAGAAGAAGCCTCAGACAATAAATCCAGAATGTATCTGCACGGCTGTTTACGGCTGGAGATGTGTGAAAGTGTTTTTGTTTACATATTTTGGAGTGAGCGGACCCTTTAACTTTCATAACTCTGGATGTTGTTCCTCCCCTCTGACGGTCGGCCCCTCGCCCGAGGGCTCCAGCCCGCTGTGCAGCCTATCGGCCCCGGCATCCATACATCCACCCAAGGCCCCGCCCCTACACCTGCCAGAGGTTAAAGGAAGCGTTAGGACTTTTTGTTTTTCTCAACTTCAGAGGCCGTGTGTGTGTGTGTGTGTGTGTGTGTGTGTGTGTGTGTGTGTGTGTGTGTGTGTGTGTGTGTGTGTGTGTGTGTGTGTGTGTGTGTGCGCACGTTAAACAAGCAGAGCCGGCCTTAACCTTTACACCGCGTTATGAAAACACGTGAAGTGGGGGCTGCAGTGTGTGTGTGTGTGTGTGTGTGTGTGTGTGTGTGTGTCTCAATTATTTTGCATGTCTGTGTGACCGTTACTTGCGCATGTGTGTGTGTGTGTGTGTGTGTGTGTGTGTGTGTGTGTGTGTGTGTGTGTGTGATGGAGGTTGCCTGCCCATGGGGAAGACCGGAGGCATGCTTGTTTTGAATTCCTCCAAGCCAACTGTCATAATAGGGTTGTATGGGAACAATACACTGTGTCTGAGAGGAGAGGAGGAGAGGAGGAGGAGGAGGAGGAGGAGGAGGAAGAGGAGGAGGAGGAGGAGAGGAAAACTACCGGGCGACATGACAACTTCCTCATGTCAGCGGATTTGGAAATGATTTATGTTCATACGGACACAAATCATATCACCAGAATGTCGCTGAAACAACATCATCATTTATGAGACACGGAGCAATTTCAGCTATAACACAATAATACTCCATGATACTGTCAAAGACACAAGTTATTAAAGGATGAGCTCACCTACATTTGGAAATAAAAACAAACAAAACATTTTTCTCATTCCTCTCTCGTGATATGTAGCCATACAGAGTTTATTTTTTTATTTTAGAGGTCTGTCGTAGATTTCTGCTGTCACCACAATACGATGGAGGAAAAGAGAAGTTAATATCTGCTGCTCACAACATTGAGAATGTCTTCTAACGCAGACATTCAAGACAACTTTCCATCCACAGTAATAATCTCTCACAGATGACACATTATGGATGCTGATGCAATTCCTGATTTGTTCTCGTACCTTTTTACTCTCCTGCATGACAAGAACGAGATCTGATCATTTGCGGTCATCTTCACACCCTTAAAAATCACTCGAGAGATGATAGTCAACGTTTTATTAGACGGCATGGCAGAAATGAACTCAACAGGGATGAGGGGGGGGGGGGGGGGGGGGGCTGTCCTGCCCTCCAAAATGACTCGTGGAATATCATCCCATCATTATCTTTCCCGTCAGTGAATGCCCTCCTGGTCGGGGGTGTGCATATTAAGTCATCAGAGGAAGCCTGGGAGGGTGACGGCGGCCTCCCGCTGACCCTCATTAGGCACGATGAGGTAAAAAACAAGAAACCCCCCCACCCCACGACATCGTATCAGATGAAACTACACGTGATGCGGGCGGCACTGCAAGCGGTGAAAAGGTCGAGGAGGAGTAGACCACGGTGTCTCTGGTGCTTTTGGGAGCGAGGACGGTTTGTGTTCCAGCACCGTGGATCAGAACAGGAAGTATGACTTCTCATGTTGATCTGACGAGACAGTTGCACCGCAAAGGCTCCATGTGGACCAAGTGAATGAAACTTGAGGTCAGAACCGATGCACCTAAAGGCAATAATGCTCCTCACACTCCAGTGAGCGGAATGACTGACGTACTCTTGTGCTTCTGCTAGCGGCACTAAGAGAAGGCCGTTTTCCAGACCTGTGGTTTGGTTTGCTTCGTCACCATTTGGTGCTAATTTGATACAATTGTATTTGTTTTGTTTGTTAGGATCATTTTAATAAAGAAAGCATCCAAAACAAAACTTACATTGCAGGTGAGTCCAAAAGGGAACAACTAAAAATCCAAAAACCAGAACCAAGGGAAGCCCATGAAGACAGGAAGCCAAACAAACACAGGACACAAGAGGCAGGGAACTTCAAAATAAAACGTAAAAATAAACTAAACAAAACCCAAGATCAGGACAGATGATTCTTCTTCAAACGGCGCATCAGGTTGATCAGATTTAATCGGGTTAATCGTTTCAGATGCTACGGTCGACTCAAAAACAATCTGCTCCAGAGTTGGTGGAGGCGAGCTGAGACAGGTTTCACTGCTTCAATCCTGTATTTGCCCCTTAAAGCCAAATGTAATGCGAGTCGTGTGGAGGTCCTGCTGCTACACTTTTAAAACATGCTTTATGTTTTCTTCCTGTGGCTTAAAGATACGCCAATATCTAGATTGATTTGATCTATTTTTTCCTTTTTAAGCTAAACATCAGTGAGCTACATGAAAGCTGAAGGACGCTGAGCTGAGCTCTCCTCTGTCACCGTGACCACAGCTCCTCTGACTCCTCCTCTGAGGGAGCATCGATCCAGAAGGAAACACTCCGGAGGAAGGAGATGTGGCCTTGAGATGGCCTTGGCAGAATTAGATGGAGGCTTACTATCATCACCACACACACACACACACACACACACACACACACACACGGCCCTTCCAACATGCATACCAATGGTCAATGAAACGTAAGCAGGCTCTCTATCAGCTGCAAACACACACACACACAACTATGTACTAATGTACACTCTCAGACACACACACACACACACACACACACACACACACACACACACACACACACAGACACACACACAGTCACGTGCTTTACCATCCACTGATCAATAGCAGCCCTATTGGGAACTTGCGACAAGCTACAGGACCCGAACCAACACACACACACACGCAGACACACACACACACACACACACACACACACACACACACACACAGGGTTCTACATACACACACATGCACACACACACACTCACTCGCACGCTTTCAATGTAACTGAAGAGGGAGAGAGAAAGAAAGAGTCCCCTTCAAAGTCACAATCACGATCCTGCTGTGTTAAAATGCAAATGTTGCCTAGAGGTCGACCAACCCTGACACACACACACACACACACACACACACACACACACACACACACACACACACACACACACACACACACACACACTCACACACAGCTGAGTGTTACACCACTGGAATGCCGGCCACTCGTGTGGAACCAGCTGACCTTCGGCCAATGATACTTGTCCTTGAGTCACATGAGAGGGGGACGCACACCGCAGTGTGTGTGTGTGTGTGTGTGTGTGTGTGTGAGTGCATATCTGCATTGCCCTGCCATGCTGCGGATATATGTGTGTGCCTCCACAGTGACGACTAATCTCCCGCTGAATGTCACATATATTACCTTTATATGCCGACTGTGTGCAGGCTGGTCTCGTCCAGCGTTCATAGATATACCAAGAGAAATAACACGCCTTGATTTGTAGATATCCCATTAAATGATAACGTATACGTGTTCATGAGCGAGGAAGTACAAAGAGAGAGAGGGGCGTTGTGAGGGTTTAACAAACGGCGACCTTTTATCCAGGAGACGGTCGTTCGTCCCCCGTGTGAAACGAGAAGTCAGCGTCGACGTATTTCACCTGCGTACTTTAGTGACGTCAGTTTAAACACAAACGACCATCTTTTCCTAAACCTAACTAAAGTAGTTTTGTTGCCTCAACCTAACTTGATTGTTTCCTGCGAAGAAGGACATTTATTTTGAAAAGACCGTATGCCTTGAAACGCGTCGCATGTTCTGTTGTAAGTGACCGTAGGAATAAAAGCAGGAGTTCAAATGAGACATTCTTTCAGGGTTAAGAGTGTTTCCCTGTTTGTTTGTGTGCATATGTGAGTGTGGGGGGGGGGGGGGGGGGGGGGGGGGGGGGGGGGGGGGGGGGGGTGTTCCACATGTCTGTGTGTGTGTACCTGGGTGACTGGTGATGAATGGTAAGTGTGCACTGTACATTGTGTGTGTGTGTGTGTGTGTGTGTGTGTGTGTGTGTGTGCTGACAGAGCCTTCTCTCACCGTTCAATAAGAGTCCTCTGGTTGACCTGTGATCCTCTCAACCCAGAGAGATTAAGGCTTCACGGAGGGATGGACGAGGAGGGTGGAGACCTTCCTCTTCCTCTCTCCCCTCGACGTCGCCTCCAGCTTGTCCTTCCATCCCCCCGCTATGTATCTCCACTTTACCTCCTTTCAACCCTTCTTTTACCCCCTTTTCCTTGAACGTTCCCTTTCTACACCTGCCTCTCCTCTTAAGCAACCCTTCACCTCCTCCTCTTCATCCATTCACCTTCCTCTCTCGTCCCCCCCCCCCCCCCCCCCCCTTCATCCCCTCCTCCTTCTCCTTGATCCTATGGTAATTCCTCAACATGCCTCTTCACCTCTTTCTTCACCTCCTCCTCTCCTCTTTGCTTCTTTTCTTTTTAACCTTCACTGTCTCATCCTTATAGGATAGAATAGAGTCAAATGTATAGGAATACAATTTACCCATCAGGTTTAGTTAAGCTGGACCTGAATTGGGCGGATCCATGTGTGTGTGTGTGTGTGTGTGTGTGTGTGTGTGTGTGTGTATGTGTGTGTGTGTGTGTGTGTGTGTGTGTGTGTGTGCGTGTGTGTGCTGCCTTGTATGTGTG
>NW_027176390.1:0-5000 GCF_023349555.1 Cebidichthys violaceus
AGTCCTGGTCCTCTATATGGACCGGTCTCAGTGTAGTCCTGGTCCTCTATATGGACCGGTCTCAGTGTAGTCCTGGTCCTCTATATGAACCAGTCTCAGTGTAGTCCTGATCCTCTATATGAACCGGTCTCAGTGTAGTCCTGGTCCTCTATATGAACCAGTCTCAGTGTAGTCCTGATCCTCTATATGAACCGGTCTCAGTGTAGTCCTGGTCCTCTATATGGACCGGTCTCAGTGTAGTCCTGGTCCTCTATATGAACCGGTCTCAGTTTAGTCCTGATCCTCTATATAAACCGGTCTCAGTGTAGTCCTGGTCCTCTATATGGACCGGTCTCAGTGTAGTCCTGGTCCTCTATATGAACCGGTCTCAGTGTAGTCCTGATCCTCTATATGAACCGGTCTCAGTGTAGTCCTGGTCCTCTATATGAACCAGTCTCAGTGTAGTCCTGATCCTCTATATGAACCGGTCTCAGTGTAGTCCTGGTCCTCTATATGGACCGGTCTCAGTGTAGTCCTGGTCCTCTATATGAACCGGTCTCAGTTTAGTCCTGATCCTCTATATAAACCGGTCTCAGTGTAGTCCTGGTCCTCTATATGAACCGGTCTCAGTTTAGTCCTGATCCTCTATATAAACCGGTCTCAGTGTAGTCCTGGTCCTCTATATGGACCGGTCTCAGTGTAGTCCTGGTCCTCTATATGAACCGGTCTCAGTGTAGTCCTGGTCCTCTACATGAACCGGTCTCAGTGTAGTCCTGATCCTCTATATGAACCGGTCTCAGTGTAGTCCTGGTCCTCTATATGAACCGGTCTCAGTGTAGTCCTGGTCCTCTACATGAACCAGTCTCAGTGTAGTCCTGATCCTCTATATGAACCGGTCTCAGTGTAGTCCTGGTCCTCTATATGAACCGGTCTCAGTGTAGTCCTGGTCCTCTACATGAACCAGTCTCAGTGTAGTCCTGGTCCTCTATCAGACCTCCATCAGTACAGAGACCATCAGAGAGAAGATGGTCTGTTTCTATAGAGTTATTCTGAATGATGTCATCGGAGCCACCGGGTCGGATTCTGGTGAAACCAGATGAACTCATGCAGGTTCACCAGAACCTCCTTCAGCTCAGACTCCAGCAGAGACCGGTCCACCGTGGACAAGACCCAGATCCAGGAGCTCCGGAGGGAGGAGGAGAGCTCAGCTCCCGGCAGCAGCAGCAGCGTCTTCTCCTCCTCCTCCTCCTCCTCCAGGAGCAGAGCTTCTCCTCTCTGCTGGAGACCCAGGACGTATTGCTGGACCCTCTGGGGGGAAGGGGGGCAACGGGAGAACCAGAACCAGGACTGAGAGGGTCAGCCTGTCAGACCCTGCTGCAGTAGAATGAGAGGTTTTCTAAAGGGACTCTGGTTGTCTGCACAATAATCAACACAAAATAAAAGTTCCTTTCAGTATCTTTAAATAAATCAATGCAATAAAACACACTGTAATCACTTCATCTAACATTTTGTTAAGAACCAGACGTTGTCTTCACAGAGAGGACATCATAAATCATGAGGTTCCCCTGCATAAAAATAACAACATTGTGTCTTTTATTCAACTTAACTGATTTGTTCTCTGTGAAGATGAAAGTTTATTTTGAAAAGACTGTATTCATGTAAGGAGCATAGAGTGATTGTTGCTGCACTTTAGTCGGAAAACGCACAAAAGATGACCTTTAGGTAAGACATCAAATGAATCGTTGTTGGAGGATGCGTTGAAATAAACCGCAGTGACTCAAGTCAAGATGTTTTACTAAACCTGACCAAGTGACAGAAAGTCTGATTCCCTTTGAAGCGTAATGGAGAAAACAGTCTCTGGTTGAATGGAAACATGAGTCGATGACCGGGTTGTTCCACGTGAAGCTGTTCCGATCCTTTCTGATTCACTTTTCGGGGGTTGAGGGTTAAAATCCCGGTGAGGATGATGAGAGAGGTTAACGAGCATCTCTATGAATCGGTCATCTGACGTGTGTTCTGCGTCACGCTTCCCTTTGAACCCGCAGCGACTCTCTGACTCACATCTTTATGATGACTTTTAAGAGGCGTTTATGTGCAGCGCCGTTCAACAAAGACTCTGCCTTTGCTCTTTGTGGAGGACAGCGAATGTCCCTGAAATTAAAGAAAGAAAGAAAACATTTCACTGAGAAGCGTCTGGTCTCTAACGTCAGCGCTCCCGACCTCCTCGTCCTACTTACAGACAGACGAGTCTCTGTTGGACCTGAAGACGTCTCTTCAGGAGCCTAACGTGCATTGTGAGGAGTTATTAGCTTTTGGTTTGGATCCGGTAAATGTGCCTTTGAGCGAGAACAATCAGCAATACAAAAAAAGTCCCGTCTCTTTCTTTCCCATCAGCTCTCTATAAATACCGAGCACGAGAAGAGCTTCGGCGGCGTTGGACCCTCGTGAGGAGAACGAGGGGGTTTCTTAAGTGAGTCGACATCTTGACCGACGAAAGAAAGGAAGAGAAGGATGAAGAGAGAAAAGGATAATTGTGTGTTTCTGCGGTGAAAGAGTGTTATTCTGTTGGTGCCGCTGAGAGGCGGTCTTTGTTGAGTGCAGCAGTGGGACCGGTTCATCTGAGATCACACGTCCTGATAGTCGCCCTCGGACCGTGATCTCCACGAGCCGCCCCGGAGGAGGCTTACCCAAGATCATCTCCCCGATTCGACGCCGAGCTGTGATCGCAAAAACACGCTCAGCTACGCTAAGTTTAGTTCAGATCAACCGAGTTAGTCTTGGTGTTTTTGTCAGGATGCTTCTCTCTAAAAAATGTCCATTTGTATTTCAAGAACTCAACCTGTGTTCCCTTTTAAAGGATCGAAAAACAGAGAGAGAGATCTTGATGAACTAAATGAAGACTGAGGCTTGTTGAGCAACAATATGAAACTCACGCACAGCTCCTTCACAATAATCCAAATCTCCACATAAACTCAGTTGACTTTTCATTGACTACTAAAAAATACAGAATAAACTTCTTTGAGCACATGAAACAACTCGGTCCGGGTGAGGAAAGGGTTCGTGGTTTTGGTTCAAATGAGTACGTCGAGTTTACGCAACATAAGTTCAATAAGTTCAGTTGACTCAGGTGTGTATCTTAGAATAACGTTTTCTCTCGCGTCACAAAAAGCAGCATCCTGGTGGAGTGTTTTTGGACTCGTCCATCCTCCTCGTCCTCCTCCCTACATGGACTTCATCGCTCCTCTCACTGCGTCGCCTGACGTCCTGCTCGACTCAGGCAGACGTGAACGTCGCTGCACAAAGCTTGAAACTTCAGATGAAAAGTCAAAAGGTCGCCTACGTTACTACCATTAACGCTTGCTGTTGGTGGTGTGTTCAGGTGTTTGTGGGACGGTGGGAAAGTATTCCATGCCCCCCCCCCCCCCCCGCCCTCGGTTCCCGTGGCGTTCCCAGGGTGTTTGACCCGACTTCATGCCCCTCGCTGCCCTCTTTCTGCCCCTCTCGGTGCTTCCTGCCCTCTGCTGCAGCTACACAGGCTCTTATTGTGGCGGAGCCTACGCCTGTCACTACCCATCACACACACACACACACACACACACACACACACACACACACACACACACACACACACACACACACCAGTACATGCACTGTGAATGAATGCACATACATACAGACACTACTCCATCACAGTCATCTGATACAGATTTACCAGCTGCAACATTAAAGTGATGAACACATGAATGCATCAATAATTATAATACAATACTATTTTGCTTAATTAATACTTTTACTTTGGGTTCTTAAAGTCAATTTTGATGCAAATACTTTTATACTTTTACTGAAGTAAGATATTGAATACAGGACTTGTAGCAGAGTATTTAACGCTGTAGTATTACTACTTTTACTGCCGTGCATGTACTTCTCAGATGGATGTAAACAATACAGATTTCAAACGTTTAAGAAATAGTGGACAGATGTTATATATTTTATAAGAGCTCAAGGATTCACACAGTAACATTGTGACTACATGACTACACCAAGTGGTTTGTGGACTGGTGAGTTTGGCGTTTTGTTAGCCGCCATCTTGTTTTTTTTAAATAAAAAATGGCACAAGATGGGCGGAGTGAAGTACAACCGAACACTGAATCGTCTTCTTGGTTTTTGTTTGCCGCCATATTGTTTTTGTCCGTCGTCATCTTGGTTTTTTTGATGGTTGCCGTCGTGCTTTTTTGCAACCAGTGAAAACACACCGTGAAGGAGTTCAAGTTTATAAAACACGGACAACTCCGAGACTGAGTGGTGTGAGCCGTGGTGTCGACCTGTCAATCAGCGTGTAGCCCCGCCCCTAAAGCATCCCCTCTTTATGGTGTGTTTGACTCTAAATGGAGCATAATGTACTAAATGAACATCATGCTGTATTGAAGAAGACTGTAAACTAGAGATTGAGACCATAAACTCATGTTTACAATGTTTACTGAGGGAATAAATCAAGAGAGAAGTAGAGTCATTTTAGACTAGACTTCTATACAACCAGAGGAGTCGCCCCCTGGTGGACACTAGAGAGAATGCAGCTTTAACACGTGAAGAACAGGAGAACTTTAAAGAAGGGGAGATTGCCGCCTGCACACACACACACACACACACACCCTTCCTTTCTTGCCTCCTTGGTGACTGATGAGGAAACAAGATTTATTGAACTGGTTTTACACTTTAATTTTTGACTAAATATCTGCAGAGCTATCAGGATTTCCCATCAGCCTCAGCTCTACTTCGTGTTCGTATCTTCCTCGCTAGATACTTCGGTGATACTTTGAAAACTAGATGCAACATTTTACTTTTCGTTGACTGTAAAAAACCTGTTTTTGGTGTAAAAGTGCAGAGTTCCTGTTCTTAGGAGAAAAACAAGTCCAGGGCCAGTGAATGAGCAATCCTCCAGTTTATTCCAGAACAATGAGAGAGGAGGAGGACCGTCAGAAATACCACAGAAGAAGGAGGGAAGTCTGAGAAAAGGAGGAAGA